>NC_064638.1:40623956-40930016 GCF_023864345.2 Schistocerca serialis cubense | reverse complement strand
ACACAGAAATTGCGTCGCTATGAAATACTATGGGTTCCATGACTTCTCCTTCTAAATCGAGTAATGTTTCTAAGGAAACGACAGGATTTACTTTTGGGATACGAGTATCTCCTTTCCGATGCACTATTCCGTCGTTACTGCATCCCTCGCTCCCTCACATTGGTGAATTAACGTAGAAATTGCGTCGCTATGAAATACTATTGGTACTATGAATTCTCGTTCTAAATCGAGTAACGTTTCTATTGAAACGACAGGATTTTCTTTTGGGATACGAGTATCTCTATTCCGATGCACTATTCCGTCTTTACTGCATCCCTCGCTAACTCACATTGACGAAATAACACAGAAATTGCGTCGCTATGAAATACTATGGGTTCCATGACTGCTCCTTCTAAATCGAGTAACGTTTCTATGGAAACGACAGGATTTTCTTTTGGGATACGATTATCTAATTTCCGATGCACTATTAGTTCTTTACTGCATCCCTCGCTCCCTCCCATTGCAGAATAAGCACAAAATCGCGTCGCTGTGAAATACTATGGGTTCTTTAACTTCTCGTTTCAAATCGAGAAACGTTTCTATGGAAACGACAGGATTTTCTTTTGGGATAGAAGTCTCTCCTTTCCGATGCACTATACGGTCTTTACTGCGCCTCTCGCTTTCTCACATTGACGAATATACACAGAAATTGCGTCGATATGAAATACTATGGGTTCTATGACATCCCCTTCTAAATGGAGTAACGTTTCTATGGAACCGACAGAATTTTCTTTTGGGATACGAATATCTCCTTTCCGAAGCACTATTCCGTCTTTGCTGCATCTCTCGCTCCCTCACATTGACGAATTAACACAGAAATTGCGTCGCGAAGAAATACTATTGGTTCTATGACTTCTCCTTCTATATCGAGTAACGTTGCTATGAAAACGACAGGATTCCCTTTTGGGATTCGAGTATCTCCTTTCCGATGCACTATTCCTCCTTTACTGCATCCCTCCCTCCCTCACATTCACGAATAAACAGAGAAATTGCGTGGCTATGAAATACTATGGGTTCAATGACTTCTCTTTCTGAACCGAGTAACGTTTCTATTGAAACGACAGGATTTCCATTTGGGATAGGAGTATCTCCTTTCCGATGCACTATTCCGTCTATACTGCATCCCTCGCTCCCTCACATTGACGAATTAACACAGATATTGCGTCGCTACGAAATACTATTGGTTCCATGAATTCTCCTCCTAAATCGAGTAATATTTCTATGGAAACGAGAGGATTATCTTTTGGGATACGACTATCTCCTTTCCGATGCACTATTAGTCCATTACTGCATCCCTTCCTCCCTCACATTGATTAATAAACACAGAAATTGCGTCGCTATGAAATAGTATGGATTCTATTACTTCTCCTTCTAAACCGAGTAACGTTTCTATGGAAACGACAGGATTTTGTTTTGGGATATGAGTATCTCATTTCCGATGCACGATTCCTTCTTTACTGCATCTCTCGCTCCCTCACATTGACGAATTAACGCAGAAATTGCGTCGCTATGAAATGCTATGGGTCCTATGACTTCTCCTTCAAAATCGAGTAACATTTCTATTGAAACGATAGGATTTTGTTTTGGTATACGAGTATCTCCTTTCCGATGCACTATTCCTTCTTTACTGACACCCTGGATCCCTCACATTGACGAATTATCACAGAAATTGCATCGCCATGGATTACTATGTGTTCAATGACTTCTCCTTCTAAATCGAGTAACGTTTCAATGGAAACGACAGGATTTTATTTTGGGATACGAGTATCTCCTTTCCGTTGCACAATTCCTCCTTTACTGCATCCCTCGCTCCCTCACATTGACGAATTAACACCGAAATTGCGTCGCTATGAAATACTATGTGTTCTATGACTTCTCCTTCAAAATCGAGGAACGTTTCTATTGAAATGACAGGATTTTCTTTTGCGATATGAATTTCTCCTTTCCGATGCACTATTCCTTCTTTACTGCGTCCCTCGCTCCCTCACACTGACGATTTAACACAGAAATTGCGTCGCTATGAAATACTATGGGTTCTATGACTTCTCCTTCTAAATCGAGTAACGTTTCTATGGAAACGACAGGATTCTCTTTTGGGATACGAGTATCTCCTATCCGATACAGTATTCCTACTTTACTGCAACCCTGGCTCCCTCACATTGACGAATTAACACAGATATTGCTATGCTATGTGATCCTTTGTGTTGTATGACTTCTCCTTCTTCATCGAGTAACGTTTCTATGGAAACGACAGGATTTTAATTTGGGATACGTGTATCTCCTTTCCGATGAACTATTCCATCTTTATGGCATCACTCGCCCCCCACATTGACGAATTAACACAGAAATTACGTCGCTATGAAATACTATGGGTTCTCGGACTTCTCCATCTAAATCGAGTAACGTTTCTATGGAAACGGCAGGATTTTCTTTTGGGTTACTAGTATCTCCTTTCCGATGCACTATTCCTTCTTTACTGCATCCCTCGCTCCCTCACATCGACGATTTCACACAGAAATGGCTTCGCAATGAAATACTATTGGTTCTATGACCTCTCATTCTAAATCGAGTAATGTTTCTATTGAAACGTCGGGATTTTCTTTCGGGATACGGTTATCTTCTTTCCGATGCACTATTCCTTCTTTACTGCATCCCTCTCTCCCTCACATTGACTAATTAACATAGACATTGCGTCGCTATGAATTACAATGTGTTTTATGACTTCCCCTTCTAAATCGAGTAACGTTTCTATAGCAACGACATTTTTCCTTTTGGGATACAAGTATCTCCTTTCCGATGCACTGCTCATTCTTTACTGCATCCCTCGCTCCCTCCCATTGAAGAATAAGCGCAAAATCGCGTCGCTGTGAAATACTATGGGTTCTTTAACTTCTCGTTTCAAATCGAGAAATGTTTCTATGGAAACGACAGTATTTTCTTTTGGGATAGGAGTCTCTCCTTTCCGATGCACTATTCCGTCTTTACTGCGCCCCTCGCTCCCTCACATTGACGAATTGACACAGAAATTGCGTCGATATGAAATACTATGTGTTCTATGACATCCCCTTCTAAATCGAGTAACGTTTATATGGAAACGACTGAATTTTCTTTTGGGATACGAGTATCTCCTTTCAGAAGCACTATTCCGTATTTGCTGCATCCCTCGCTCTCTCACATTGACGAATTAACACAGAGATTGCGTCGCGAAGAAATACTATTGGTTCTATGACTTCTCCTTCTATATAGAGTACCGTTTCTACGAAAACGACAGGATTCCCTTTTGGGATTCGAGTATCTCCTTTCCGATGCACTATTCCTCCTTTACTGCATCCCTCCTCCCTCACATTCACGAATAAACACAGAAATTGCGTGGCTATGAAATACTACGGGTTCTATGACTTATCTTTCTAAACCGAGTAACGTTTCTATTGAAACGACAGGATTTCCATTTGGGATAGGAGTCTCTCCTTTCCGATGAACTATTCCGTCTATACTGCATCCCTCGCTCCCTCACATTGACGAATTGACACAGAAATTGCGTCGCTATGTAATAGTATGGGTTCTATTACTTCTCCTTCTAAACCGAGTAACGTTTCTATGGAAACGACAGGATTTTCTTTTGGGATATGCGTATCTCATTTCCGATGCACGATTCCTTCTTTACTGCATCTCTCGCTCCCTCACATTGACGAATTAACGCAGAAATAGCGTCGCTATGAAATACTATGGGTTCTATGACTTCTCCTTCTAACTCGAGTAACGTTTCTATTGAAACAATAGGATTTTGTTTTGGTATACGAGTATCTCCTTTCCGATGCACTATTCCTTCTTTACTGCCACCCTGGCTCCCTCACATTGACGAATTATCACAGAAATGGCATCGCTATGGAATACTATGTGTTCAATGACTTCTCCTTCTAAATCGAGTAACGTTTCAATGGAAACGACAGAATTTTCTTTTGGGATAGGAGTCTCTCCTTTCCGATGCACTATTAGTTCTTTACTGCATCCCTCGTCCCTCCCATTGAAGAATAAGCAAAGGAGTCGCGTCGCTGTGAAATACTATGGGTTCTTTAACTTCTTCTTTCAAATCGAGAAACGTTTCTGTGGAAACGACAGGATTTTCTTTCGGATAGGAGTCTCTCCTTTCCAATGCACTATTCCGTCTTTACTGCGCCCCTCGCTCCCTCACATTGACGAATTAACACAGAAATTGCGTCGATATGAAATACTATGGGTTCTATGACATCCCCTTCTAAATCGAGTAACGTTTCTATGGAAACGACAGAATTTTCTATTGGGATACGAGTATCTCCTTTCCGAAGCACTATTCCGTCTTTGCTGCATCCCTCCCTCCTTCAAATTCACGAATAAACACAGAAATTGCGTGGCTATGAAATACCATGGGTTCTATGACTTCTCTTTCTAAACCGAGTAACGTTTTTATTGAAACGACAGGATTTCCTTTTGGGATAGGAGTCTCTCCTTTCCGATGCACTAGTCCGTCCTTACTGCATCCCTCGCTCCCTCACATTGACGAATTAATACAGAAATTGCGTCGCTACGAAACACTATGGGTTCCATGAATTCTCCTTCTAAATCGAGTAATATTTCTATGGAAACGAGGGGATTATCTTTTGGGATACGACTATCTCCTTTCCGATGCACTATTAGTTCATTACTGCATCCCTTCGTCCCTCACATTGACGAATAAACACAGAAATTGCGTCGCTATGAAATAGTATGGGTTCTATTACTTCTCCTTCTAAATCGAGTAACGTTTCTATGGAAACGACAGGATTTTCTTTTGGGATATGAGCATCTCATTTCCGATGCACGATTCCTTCTTTACTGCATCTCTCGCTCCCTCACATTGACGAATTGACGCAGAAATTGCGTCGCTATGAAATACTATGGGTTCTATGACTTCTCCTTCTAAATCGAGTTGCGTTTCTATTGAAACGAAAGGATTTTGTTTTGGTATACGAGTATCTCCTTTCCGAAGCACTATTCCTTCTTTACTTCATCCCTCGCTCCCTCACATTGACGAATTAACACAGAGATTGCGTGGCTATGAAATACTATTGGTTCCATGACTTTTCCTTCTAAATCGAGTAACGTTTCTATGGAATCGACAGGATTTTCTTTTGGGATGTGGGTATCTCCTTTCTGATGCACTATTAGTTCTTTACCGCATCCCTCGCTCCCTCACATTGACGAAATAACACAGAAATTGCGTCGCTATGAAATACTATTGGTTCCATGACTTTTCCTTCTAAATCGAGTATTGTTTCTATGGAATCGACAGGATTTTCTTTTGGGATACGAGTATCTCCTTTCCGATGCACTATTAGTTCTTTACTGCATCCCTCGCTCCCTCCCATTGAAGAATAAGCACAGAAATCGCGTCGCTGTGAAATACTATGGGTTCTTTAACTTCTCTTTTCAAATCGAGAAACGTTTGTATGGAAACGACAGGATTTGCTTTTGGGATTGGAGTCTCTCCTTTCCGATGCACTATTCCGTCTTTACTGCGCCCCTCGCTCCCTCACGTTGACGAATTAACACTGAAATTGCGTCGCTATGAAATACTATGGGCTCTATGACACCCCCTTCTAAATCGAGTAACGTGTCAATGGAAACGACAGGATTTTCTTTTGGGATACGAGTATCTCCTTTCCGAAGCACTATTCCGTCTTTGGTGCATCTCTCGCTCCCTCACATTGACGAATTAACACTGAAATTGCGTCGCGTTGAAATACTACTGGTTCTATTACTTCTCCTACTATATCGAGTAACGTTTCTATGGAAACGAGAGGATTTTCTTTTGGGATACGAGTATCTCCTTTCCGATACACTATTCCTCCTTTACTGCATCACTCCCTCCCTCCCATTCACGAATTGAAACAGTAATTGCGTGGCTATGAAATACTATGGGTTCTAAGACTTCTCCTTCTAAACCGAGTAACGTTTCTATTGAAACGACAGGATTTTCTTTTGGGATAGGAGACTCTCCTTTCCGATGCACTATTCCGTCTTTACTGCATACCTCGCTCCCTCACATTGACGAATTAACACAGAAATTGCGTCGCTACGAAATTCTATGGGTTGCAAGAATTCTCCTTCTAAATCGAGTAAAATTTCTATGGAAACGAGAGGATTATCTTTTGGGTTACGAGTATCTCCTTTCCGATGCACTATTAGTTCATTACTGCATCCCTCGCTCCCTCACATTGACGAATAAACACAGAAATTCCGTCGTTATGAAATAGTATGTGTTCTACTACTTCTCCTTCTAAATCGAGTAACGTTTCTATGGAAACGATAGGATTTTCTTTTGGGATATGAGTATCTCATTTCCGATGCACGACTCCTTCTTTACTGAATCTCTCGCTCCCTCACATTGACAAATTAACGCAGAAATTGCGTCGGTATGAAACATTATGTGTTCGATAACTTCTCCTTTCAAATAGAGTAACGTTTCAATGGAAACGACAGGATTTTGTTTTGGGATACTAGTATCTCCTTTCCGATGCACTATTCCTTTCTTACTGCATCCCTGGCTCCCTCACATTGTCGATTTATCACAGAAATTGCATCGCTATGGAATACAATGTGTTCAATGACTTCTCCTTCTAAATCGAGTAACGTATCAATGGAAACGACAGGATTTTGTTTTGGGATATTAGTATCTCCTTTTCGATGCACAGTTCTTTCTTTACTGCATCCCTCGTTCCCTCACATTGACGAATTAACACAGAGATTGCGTCGCTACGAAATACTGTGGGTTCTGTGGCTCATCCTTCTAAATCCATTAACGTTTATATGGAAACGACGGGATTTTCTTTTGGGATACGAGTATCTCCTTTCCGATGCACTATTCCTTCTGTACTGCATCCCTCGCTTCCTCACATTAGCGAATTAACACAGAAATTGCGTCGCTGTGAAATACTATATGTTCTATGACTTCTCCTTCTAAATCGAATAACGTTTCTATTGAAACGACAGGATTTTCTTTTGGGATACGAGTATCTCCTTCCAGATGCACTATTCCGTCTATTCTGCATCCCTCGCTCCCTCACATTGACGAAATAACACAGAAATTGCGTTGCTATGAAATACTATGGGTTCCATGACATCTCCTTCTAAATCGAGTATCGTTTCCATGGAAACGACAGGATTTTCTTTTGGGATACGAGTATCCCCTTTCCGATGAACTATTCCTTCTTTACTGCATCCCTCGCGCCCTCACATTGACGAATTAACACAGAAATTGCGTCGCTATGAAACACTATGGGTTCTATGACATCTCCTTCTAAATCGAGTAACGTTTCTATGGAGACGACAAGATTTTCTTTTGGGATACCACTATCTCCTTTCCGATGCACTATGCCTTCTGTACTGCATCCGTCGCTCCCTCACATTGACCAAATAACACAGATATTGAGTAGCTATGAAATACTATGGGTTCCATGACTTCTCCTTCTAAATCGAGTAACGTTTCTATGGAAACGTCAGGATTTTCTTTTGGGATACGAGTATCTCCTTTCCGATGCACTATTAGTTCTTTACTGCATCCCTCGCTCCCTCGCAATGAAGAATAAGCACAGAAATTGCGTCGCTGTGAAATACTATGTATTCTATAACTTCTCCTTTCACATCGAGTAACGTTTCTATGGAAAGGACATGATTTTCCTTTGGGATACGAATATCTCCTTTCCGATGCACTATTCCTTCTTTATTGCATCCCTCGCTCCCTCACATTGACGAATTAACACAGAAGTTGCGTCGCTATGAAATACTATGGGTTCTATGACTTCTCCTTCTAAATCGAGTAACGTTTCAATTGAATCAACAGGATTTTCTTTTGGGATACGAGTATCTCCTTTCTGATGCACTATTCCTTCTTCACTGCATTCCTCGCTCCCTCACATTGACGAATTAACACAGAAGTTGCGTCGCTATGAAATACTATGGGTTTTATGACTTCTCCTTCTAAATCGAGTAACGTTTCAATTGAAACGACAGGATTTTCTCTTGGGATACGAGTATCTCCTTTCCGATGCACTATTCCTTCTTTATTGCATCCCTCGCTCCCTCACATTGACGAATTAACACAGAAGTTGCGTCGCTATGAAATACTATGGGTTCTATGACTTCTCCTTCTAAATCGAGTAACGTTTCAATTGAAACGACAGGATTTTCTTTTGGGATATGAGTATCTCATTTCCGATGTACGACTCCTTCTTTACTGAATCTCTCGCTCCCTCACATTGTCAAATTAACGCAGAAATTGCGTCGCTATGAAATACTATGGGTTCTATGACTTCTCCTACTAAATCGAGTAACGTTTCAATTGAAACGACAGGATTTTCTTTTGGGATACGAGTATCTCCTTTCTGATGCACTATTCCTTCTTCACTGCATTCCTCGCTCCCTCACATTGACGAATTAACACAGAAGTTGCGTCGCTATGAAATACTATGGGTTTTATGACTTCTCCTTCTAAATCGAGTAACGTTTCAATTGAAACGACAGGATTTTCTTTTGGGATACGAGTATCTCCTTTCTGATGCACTATTCCTTCTTCACTGCATACCTCGCTCCCTCACATTGACGAATTATCACAGAAATTGCGTCGCTACGAAATTCTGTGGGTTGCAAGAATTCTCCTTCTAAATCGAGTAAAATTTCTATGGAAACGACGGGATTATCTTTTGGGTTACGAGTATCTCCTTTCCGATGCACTATTAGTTCTTTATTGCATCCCTCGCTCCCTCGCAATGAAGAATAAGCACAGAAATTGCGTCGCTGTGAAATACTATGTATTCTATAACTTCTCCTTTCACATCGAGTAACGTTTCTATGGAAAGGACATGATTTTCCTTTGGGATACGAATATCTCCTTTCCGATGCACTATTCCTTCTTTATTGCATCCCTCGCTCCCTCACATTGACGAATTAACACAGAAGTTGCGTCGCTATGAAATACTATGGGTTCTATGACTTCTTCTTCTAAATCGAGTAACGTTTCAATTGAAACGACAGGATTTTCTTTTGGGATACGAGTATCTCCTTTCTGATGCACTATTCCTTCTTCACTGCATTCCTCGCTCCCTCACATTGACGAATTAACACAGAAGTTGCGTCGCTATGAAATACTATGGGTTTTATGACTTCTCCTTCTAAATCGAGTAACGTTTCAATTGAAACGATAGGATTTTCTTTTGGGATACGAGTATCTCCTTTCCGATGGACTATTCCTTCTTTACTTCCTCCCTGGCTCCCTCACATTGACGAATTATCACAGAAATTGCATCGCTATGGAATACTATTTGCTCAATGACTTCTCCTTCTAAATCGAGTAACGTTTCAATGGAAACGACAGGATTTTCTTTTGGGATATTAGTATCTCCTTTTCGATGCACAGTTCTTTCTTTACTGCTTCCCTCGCTCCCTCACATTGAAGAAATAACACAGAAATTGCGTCGCTATGAAATAGTGTGGGTTCCATGACATCTCCTTCAAAATCGAGTAACGTTTCTATGGAAACGACAGGATTTTCTTTTGGGACACGAGTATCTCCTTTCCGATGCACTATTAGTTCTTTACTGCATCCCTCGCTCCCTCGCATTGAAGAATAAGCACAGAAATTGCGTCGCTGTGAAATATTATGTGTTCGATAACTTCTCCTTTCAAATCGAGTAACGTTTCAATGGAAACGACAGGATTTTCTTTTGGGATACGAGTATCTCCTTTCCGATGCACTATTCCTTCTTTACTGCATCCCTCGCTCCCTCACATTCACGAATTAACACAAAAATTGCGTGGCTATGAAATACTATGGGTTCTATGACTTCTCCTTCTAAACGAAGTAACGTTTCTATTGAAACGACAGGATTTTCTTTTGGAATAGGATTCTCTCTACTTTCCGTTGCACTATTCCGTCCTTACTGCGTCCCTCGCTCCCTCTCATTGACGAATTAACACAGAAATTGCGCCGCTACGAAATTCTATGGCTTCCATGATTTCTCCTTCTTAATCGGGTAATATATCTATGGAAACGACAATATTATCTTTTGGGATACGAGTATCTCCTTTCCGATGCACTATTAGTTCATTACTGCATCCCTCGCTCCCTCACATTGACGAATAAGCACAGAAATTGCGTCGCTATAAAGTAGTATGGGTTCTATAACTTCTCCTTCCAAATCGAGTAACGTTTCTATTGAAACGACAGGATTTTGTTTTGGGATACGAGTATCTCCTTTCCGATGCACTATTCCTCCTTTACTGCATCCCTGGCTCCCTCACATTGTCGATTTATCACAGAAATTGCATCGCTATGGAATACAATGTGTTCAATGACTTCTCCTTGTAAATCAAGTAACGTTACAATGGAAACGACAGGATTTTCTTTTGGGATATGAGTATCTCTTATCCGATGCACTATTCCTTCTTTACTGCAACCCTCGCTAACTCACATTGACGAATAACACAGAGATTGCGTCGCTATGAAATACTGTGTGTTCTATGAATCATTCTTCTAAATAGTGTAACGTTTCTATGGAAACGAGCGGATTTTTTTTGGTATACGAGTATCTCCTTTCCGATGCACTATTCCTTCTTTACTGCTTCCCTCGCTCCCTGACACTGACTAATTAACACAGATATTGCGTCGCTATGAAATACTATCGGTTCTATGACTTCTCCTTCTTAATCGAGTAACGTTTCTAAGGAAACAATGGGTTTTTCTTTTGTGATTCGACTATCTCCTTTCCGATGCACTATTCCTTCTGTACTGCATCCCTCGCTTCCTCACACTGGCGAATTAACACAGAAATTGCGTCGCTATGAAATACTATGTGTTCTATGACTTCTCCATCTAAATCGAGTAACGTTTCTATTGAAATGACAGGATTTTCTTTTGGGATACGAGTATCTCCTTTCCGATGCACTACTCCTTCTTTACTGACTCCCTGGCCCCCTCACATTGACGAATTATCACAGATATTGCATCGCTATGGAATACTATGTGTTCAATGACTTCTCCTTCTAAATCGAGTAACGTATCAATGGAAACGACAGGATTTTCTTTTGGGATATTAGTATCTCCTTTTCGATGCACAGTTCTTTCTTTACTGCATCCCTCGCTCCCTCACATTGACGAATTAACACAGAGATTGCGTCGCTACGAAATACTGTGGGTTCTGTGGCTCATCCTTCTAAATCGATTAACGTTTCTATGGAAACGACGGGATTTTCTTTTGGGTTACGAGTATCTCCTTTCCGATGCTCTATTCCTTCTTTACTGCATCCCTGGCTCCCTCACATTGTCGATTTATCACAGAAATTGCATCGCTATGGAATACAATGTGTTCAATGACTTCTCCTTGTAAATCAAGTAACGTTACAATGGAAACGACAGGATTTTCTTTTGGGATATGAGTATCTCTTATCCGATGCACTATTCCTTCTTTACTGCATCCCTCGCTAACTCACATTGACGAATAACACAGAGATTGCGTCGCTATGAATTACTGTGTGTTCTATGAATCATTCTTCTAAATCGAGTAACGTTTCTATGGAAACGAGCGGATTCTTTTTGGTATACGAGTATCTCCTTTCCAATGCACTATTCCTTCTTTACTGCTTCCCTCGCTCCCTCACATTGACGAATTAACACAGATATTGCGTCGCTATGAAATACTATCGGTTCTATGATTTCTCCTTCTTAATCGAGTAACGTTTCTAAGGAAACAATGGTTTTTTTTTTTTTTTTTTGGGATTCGACTATCTCCCTTCCGATGCACTATTCCTTCTGTACTGCATCCCTCGCTTCCTCACACTGGCGAATTAACACACAAATTGCGTCGCTATGAAATACAATGTGTTCTGTGACTTCTCCATCCAAATCGAGTAACGTTTCTATTGAAACGACAGGATTTTCTTTTGCGATATGAGTATCTCCTTTCCGATGCACTACTCCTTCTTTACTGACTCCCTGGCCCCCTCACATTGACGAATTATCACAGATATTGCATCGCTATGGAATACTATGTGTTCAATGACTTCTCCTTCTAAATCGAGTAACGTATCAATGGAAACGACAGGAATTTCTTTTGGGATATTAGTATCTCCTTTTCGATGCACAGTTCTTTCTTTACTGCATCCCTCGCTCCCTCACATAGACGAATTAACACAGAGATTGCGTCGCTACGAAATACTGTGGGTTCTGTGGCTCATCCTTCTAAATCTATTAACGTTTCTTTGGAAACGACGGGATTTTCTTTTGGGATACGAGTATCTCCTTTCCGATGCACTATTCCTTCTGTACTGCATCCCTCGCTTCCTCACATTAGTGAATTAACACAGAAATTGCGTCGCTGTGAAATACTATATGTTCTATGACTTCTCCTTCTAAATCGAATAACGTTTCTATTGAAACGACAGGATTTTCTTTTGGGATACGAGTATCTCCTTCCAGATGCACTATTCCGTCTATTCTGCATCCCTCTCTCCCTCACATTGACGAAATAACACGGAAATTGCGTCGCTATGAAATACTATGGGTTCCATGACATCTCCTTCTAAATCGAGTATCGTTTCTATGGAAGCGACAGGATTTTCTTTTGGGATAAGAGTATCTCCTTTCTGATGCACTATTCCCTCTTCACTGCATTCGTCGCTCCCTCACATTGACGAATTAACACAGAAGTTGCGTCGCTATGAAATACTATGGGTTCTATGACTTCTCCTTCTAAATCGAGTAACGTTTCAATTGAAACGACAGGATTTTCATATGGGATACGAGTATCTCCTTTCCGATACACTATTCCTTCTTTACTGCATCCCTCGCTCTCTCACATTGACGAATTCACACAGAAATTGCATCGCTATGAAATACTATGGGTTCAATGACTTCTCCTTCTAAATCGAGTAACGTTTCTATGGAAACGACAGGATTTTCTTTTGGGATACGAGTATCCCCTTTCCGATGAACTATTCCTTCTTTACTGCATCCCTCGCGCCCTCACATTGACGAATTAACACAGAAATTGCGTCGCTATGAAACACTATGGGTTCGATGACATCTCCTTCTAAATCGAGTAACGTTTCTATGGAGACGACAAGATTTTCTTTCGGGATACCACTATCTCCTTTCCGATGCACTATGCCTTCTGAACTGCATCCGTCGCTCCCTCACATTGACCAAATAACACAGATATTGAGTAGCTATGAAATACTATGGGTTCCATGACTTCTCCTTCTAAATCGAGTAACGTTTCTATGTAAACGACAGGATTTTCTTTTGGGTTACGAGTATCTCCTTTCCGATGCACTATTAGTTCTTTACTGCATCCCTCGCTCCCTCGCAATGAAGAATAAGCACAGAAATTGCGTCGCTGTGAAATACTATGTATTCTATAACTTCTCCTTTCACATCGAGTAACGTTTCTATGGAAAGGACATGATTTTCCTTTGGGATACGAATATCTCCTTTCCGATGCACTATTCCTTCTTTATTGCATCCCTCGCTCCCTCACATTGACGAATTAACACAGAAGTTGCGTCGCTATGAAATACTATGGGTTCTATGACTTCTCCTTCTAAATCGAGTAACGTTTCAATTGAATCGACAGGATTTTCTTTTGGGATACGAGTATCTCCTTTCTGATGCACTATTCCTTCTTCACTGCATTCCTCGCTCCCTCACATTGACGAATTAACACAGAAGTTGCGTCGCTATGAAATACTATGGGTTTTATGACTTCTCCTTCTAAATCGAGTAACGTTTCAATTGAAACGACAGGATTTTCTTTTGGGATACGAGTATCTCCTTTCCGATGCACTATTCCTTCTTTATTGCATCTCTCGCTCCCTCACATTGACGAATTAACACAGAAGTTGGGTCGCTATAAAATACTATGGGTTCTATGACTTCTCCTTCTAAATCGAGTAACGTTTCAATTGAAACGACAGGATTTTCTTTAGGGATATGAGTATCTCATTTCCGATGCACGACTCCTTCTTTACTGAATCTCTCGCTCCCTCACATTGACAAATTAACGCAGAAATTGCGTCGCTATGAAATACTATGGGTTCTATGACTTCTCCTTCTAAATCGAGTAACGTTTCAATTGAAACGACAGGATTTTCCTTTGGGATACGAGTATCTCCTTTCTGATGCACTATTCCTTCTTCACTGCATTCCTCGCTCCCTCACATTGACGAATTAACACAGAAGTTGCGTCGCTATGAAATACTATGGGTTTTATGACTTCTCCTTCTAAATCGAGTAACGTTTCAATTGAAACGACAGGATTTTCTTTTGGGATACGAGTATCTCCTTTCGATTGCACTATTCCTTCTTCACTGCATACCTCGCTCCATCACATTGACGAATTATCACAGAAAATGCGTCGCTACGAAATTTTGTGGGTTGCAAGAATTCTCCTTCTAAATCGAGTAAAACTTCTATGGAAACGAGAGGATTATCTTTTGGGTTACGAGTATCTCCTTTCCGATGCACTATTAGTTCATTACTGCATCCCTCGCTCCCTCACATTGACGAATAAACACAGAAATTCCGTCGTTATGAAATAGTATGTGATCTATTACTTCTCCTTCTAAATCGAGTAACGTTTCTATGGAAACGACAGGATTTTCTTTTGGGATATGAGTATCTCATTTCCGATGCACGACTCCTTCTTTACTGAATCTCTCGCTCCCTCACATTGACAAATTAACGCAGAAATTGCGTCGCTATGAAATACTATGGGTTCTATGACTTCTCCTTCTAAATCGAGTAACGTTTCTATGGAAACGACAGGATTTTGTTTTGGTATACGAGTATCTCCTTTCCGATGCACTATTCCTTCTTTACTGCCTCCCTGGCTCCCTCACATTGACGAATTATCACAGAAATTGCATCGCTATGGAATACTATTTGCTCAATGACTTCTCCTTCTAAATCGAGTAACGTTTCAATGGAAACGACAGAATTTTCTTTTGGGATATTAGTATCTCCTTTTCGATGCACAGTTCATTCTTTACTGCATCCCTCGCTCCCTCACATTGACGAAATAACACAGAAATTGCGTCGCTATGAAATAGTGTGGGTTCCATGACATCTCCTTCAAAATCGAGTAACGTTTCTATGGAAATGACAGGATTTTCTTTTGGGACACGAGTATCTCCTTTCCGATGCACTATTAGTTCTTTACTGCATCCCTCGCTCCCTCGCATTGAAGAATAAGCACAGAAATTGCGTCGCTGTGAAATACTATCGGTTCTATGATTTCTCCTTCTTAATCGAGTAACGTTTCTAAGGAAACAATGGGTTTTTCTTTTGGGATTTGACTATCTCCTTTCCGATGCACTATTCCTTCTGTACTGCATCCCTCGCTTCCTCACACTGGCGAATTAACACAGAAATTGCGTCGCTATGAAATACTATGTGTTTTATGACTTCTCCATCTAAATCGAGTAACGTTTCTATTGAAACGACAGGATTTTCTTTTGGGATACGAGTATCTCCTTTCCGATGCACTACTCCTTCTTTACTGACTCCCTGGCCCCCTCACATTGACGAATTATCACAGATATTGCATCGCTATGGAATACTATGTGTTCAATGACTTCTCCTTCTAAATCGAGTAACGTATCAATGGAAACGACAGGATTTTCTTTTGGGATATTAGTATCTCCTTTTCGATGCACAGTTCTTTCTTTACTGCATCCCTCGCTCCCTCACATTGACGAATTAACACAGAGATTGCGTCGCTACGAAATACTGTGGGTTCTGTGGCTCATCCTTCTAAATCGATTAACGTTTTTATGGAAACGACTGGATTTTCTTTTGGGATACGAGTATCTCCTTTCCGATGCACTATTCCTTCTGTACTGCATCCCTCGCTTCCTCACATTAGCGAATTAACACAGAAATTGCGTCGCTGTGAAATACTATATGTTCTATGACTTCTCCTTCTAAATCGAATAACGTTTCTATTGAAACGACAGGATTTTCTTTTGGGATACGAGTATCTCCTTCCAGATGCACTATTCCGTCTATTCTGCATCCCTCGCTCCCTCACATTGATGAAATAACACAAAAATTGCGTCGCTACGAAATACTAAGGATTCCATGAATTCTCCTTCTTAATCGAGTAATATATTTATGGAAACAACAAGATTATCTTTTGGGATACGAGTATCTCCTCTCCGATGCACTATTAGTTCATTACTGCATCCTTCGCTCCCTCACATTAACGAATAGACACAGATATTGCGTCGCTATGATAAACTATGCTTTCTATGTCTTCTCCTTCTAAATCGAGTAACGTTTCTATGGAAACGAGAGGATTTTCTTCTGGTATACGAGTATCTCCTTTCCGATCCACTATTCCTTCGTTACTGCATCCCTCGCTCCCTCACATTGACGAACTAACGCAGAAATTGCGTCACTATGAAATACTATGGGTTCTATGACTTCTCCTTCTTAACCGAGTAACGTTTCTATGGACAGGACTAGATTTTCTTTTGGGATACGAGTATCTCCTTTCCTAAGCGCTATTCCGACTTAACTGCATTCCTCGCTCCCTCACATTGAAGAATTAACACAGATATTGCGTCGCTACGAAATACTATGGTTTCTGTGACTTCTCCTTCTAAACCGAGTAGCGGTTCTATGGACACGACAAGATTTTCTTTTGGGATACGAGTATCTCCTTTCCGCTGCACTATTCCTTCTTTACTGAATCCCTCGCTCCCTCACATTGACGAATTAACACAGAAATTGCGTGGCTATTAAATACTATGGGTTCTATGACTTCTCCTTCTAAATCGAGTAACGTTTCTATGGAAACGGCAGGATTTTCTTTTGGGATAGGAGTATCTTCTTTCCGATACACTATTCCTTCTTTACTGCATCCCTCGCTCCCTCACATTGACGAATTAACGCAGAAATTGCGTCGCTATGAAATACTATTGGTTCTATGACTTCTCCTTCTAAACCGAGTAACGTTACTATGGACATGACTAGATTTTCTTTTGGGATACGAGTATCTCCTTTCCGAAGCACTATTCCGACTTTACTGCATTCCTCGCTCCCTCTCATTGACGAATTAACACAGAAATTTCGTCGCTACGAAACACTATGGGTTCTATGACATCTCCTTCTAAATCGAGTAACGTTTCTATGGAGACGACAAGATTTTCTTTTGGGATACCACTATCTCCTTTCCGATGCACTATGCCTTCTGTACTGCATCCCTCGCTCCCTCACATTGACCAAATAACACAGATATTGAGTAGCTATGAAATACTATGGGTTCCATGACATCTCCTTCTAAATCGAGAACGACAGGATTTCAT
This sequence comes from Schistocerca serialis cubense, assembly GCF_023864345.2. Taxonomy (NCBI): domain Eukaryota; kingdom Metazoa; phylum Arthropoda; class Insecta; order Orthoptera; family Acrididae; genus Schistocerca; species Schistocerca serialis. The sequence continues at coordinate 40,912,601 of NC_064638.1, read as the reverse complement.
TTTGGGATACGAGTATCTCCTTTCTGATGCACTATTCCTTATTCACTGCATTCCTCGCTCCCTCACATTGACGAATTAACACAGACGTTGCGTCGCTATGAAATACTATGGGTTCTATGACTTCTCCTTCTAAATCGAGTAACGTTTCCATTGAGACGACCGTATTTTCTATTGGGATACGAGTATCTCCTTTCCGATGCACTATTAGCTCGTTGCTGCATCCCTCGTTCCCTCACATTGAAGAATAAGCACAGAAATTGCGTCACTAAGAAATACTATGGTTTCTATAACTTCTCCTATCAAATCGAGTAACGTTTCTATGGCAACGACAGGATTTTCTTTTGGGATACGAGTATTTCCTTTCCGATGCACTACTCCTTCTTTACTGACTCCCTGGACCCCTCACATTGACGAATTATCACAGATATTGCATCGCTATGGAATACTATGTGTTCAATGACTTCTCCTTCTAAATCGAGTAAAGTATCAATGGAAACGACAGGATTTTCTTTTGGGATATTAGTATCTCCTTTTCGATGCACAATTCTTTCTTTACTGCATCCCTCGCTCCCTCACATTGACGAATTAACACAGAGATTGCGTCGCTATGAAATACTGTGGGTTCTGTGGCTCATCCTTCTAAATCGAGTAACGTTTCTATGGAAACGACGGGATTTTCTTTTGGGATACGAGTATCTCCTTTCCGATGCACTATTCCTTCTGTACTGCATCCCTCGCTTCCTCACATTAGCGAATTAACACAGAAATTGCGTCGCTGTGAAATACTGTGTGTTCTATGACTTCTCCTTCTAAATCGAATAACGGTTCTATTGAAACGACAGGATTTTCTTTTGGGATACGAGTATCTCCTTCCAGATGCACTATTCCGTCTATTCTGCATCCCTCGCTCCCTCACATTGACGAAATAACACAGAAATTGCGTCGCTATGAAATACTATGGGCTCCATGACATCTCCTTCTAAATCGAGTATCGTTTCTTTGGAAACGACAGGATTTTATTTTGGGATACGAGTATCTCCTTTCTGATGCACTATTCCTTCTTCACTGCATTCCTCGCTCCCTCACATTGACGAATTAACACAGAAGTTGTGTCGCTATGAAATACTATGGGTTCTATGCCTTCTCTTTCTAAATCGAGTAACGTTTCAATTGAAACGACAGGATTTTCATATGGGATACGAGTATCTCCTTTCCGATACACTATTCCTTCTTTACTGCATCCCTCGCTCTCTCACATTGACGAATTCACACAGAAATTGCGTCGCTATGAAATAATATGGGTTCAATGACTTCTCCTTCTAAATCGAGTAACGTTTCTATGGAAACGACAGGATTTTCTTTTGGGATACGAGTATCCCCTTTCCGATGCACTATTCCTCCTTTACTGCATCCCTTGCGCCCTCACATTGACGAATTAACACAGAAATTGGATCGCTATGAAACACTATGGGTTCTATGACATCTCCTTCTAAATCGAGTAACGTTTCTATGGAGACGACAAGATTTTCTTTTGGGATACCACTATCTCCTTTCCGATGCACTATGCCTTCTGTACTGCATCCCTCGCTCCCTCACATTGACCAAATAACACAGATATTGAGTAGCTATGAAATACTATGGGTTCTATGACTTCTGCTTCTAAATCGAGTAACGTTTCTATGGAAACGACAGGATTTTCTTTTGGGATACGAGTATCTCCTTTCCGATGCACTATTAGTTCTTTACTGCATCCCTCGCTCTCTCGCATTGAAGAATAAGCACAGAAATTGCGTCGCTGTGAAATACTATGTATTCTATAACTTCTCCTTTCAAATCGAGTAACGTTTCAATGGAAACGACAGGATTTTCTTTTGGGATACGACTATCTCCTTTCCGATGCACTATTCCTTCTTTACTGCATCCCTCGCTCCCTCACATTCATGAATTAACGCAGAAATTGCGTCACTATGAAATACTATGGGTTCCATGAATTCTCCTTCTTAATCGAGTAATATATCTATGGAAACGACAAGATTATCTTTTGGGATACGAGTATCTCCTCTCCGATGCACTATTAGTTCATTACTGCATCCTTCGCTCCCTCACATTAACGAATAGACACAGATATTGCGTCGCTATGATAAACTATGCTCTCTATGTCTTCTCCTTCTAAATCGAGTAACGTTTCTATGGAAACGAGAGGAATTTCTTCTGGTATACGAGTATCTCCTTTCCGATGCACTATTGCTTCTTTACTGCATCCCTCGCTCCCTCACATTGACGAATTAACGCAGAAATTGCGTCACTATGAAATACTATGGGTTCTATGACTTCTCCTTCTTAACCGAGTAACGTTTCTATGGACACGACTAGATTTTCTTTTGGGATACGAGTATCTCTTTCCGAAGCACTATTCCGACTTAACTGCATTCCTCGCTCCCTCACATTGACGAATTAACACAGATATTGCGTCGCAATGAAATACTATGGTTTCTGTGACTTCTCCTTCTAAACCGAGTAACGTTTCTATGGTCACGACTAGATTTTCTTTTGGGTTACGAGGATCTCCTTTCCGCTGCACTATTCCTTCTTTACTGAATCCCTCGCTCCCTCACATTGACGAATTAACACAGAAATTGCGTGGCTATTAAATACTATGGGTTCTATGACTTCTCCTTCTAAATCGAGTAACGTTTCTATGGAAACGACAGGATTTTCTTTTGGGATAGGAGTATCTCCTTTCCGATACACTATTCCTTCTTTACTGCATCCCTCGCTCCCTCACATTGACGAATTATCGCAGAAATTGCGTCGCTATGAAATACTATTGGTTCTATGACTTCTCCTTCTAAACCGAGTAACGTTACTATGGACATGACTAGATTTTCTTTTGGGATACGAGTGTCTCCTTTCCGAAGCACTATTCCGACTTTACTGCATTCCTCGCTCCCTCACATTGACGAATTAACACAGAAATTGCGTCGCTATGAAATACCATGGCTTCTATGACTTCTCCTTCTAAATCGAGTAACGTTTCTATGGGAACGGCAGGATTTTCTTTTGGGATACGAGTATGCCCTTTCCGCTGCACTATGCCTTCTGTACTGCATTCCTCGCTCCCTCACATTGGCGAATTAATACGGAAATTGCGTCGCTATGAAATAGTATGGGTTCTATGTCTTCTCCTTCTAAATCGAGTAACGTTTCCATTGAGACGACAGGATTTTCTATTGGGATACGAGTATCTCCTTTCCGATGCACTATTAGTTCTTTACTGCATCCCTCGTTCCCTCACATTGAAGACTAAGCACAGAAATTGCGTCACTGTGAAATACAATGGTTTCTATAACTTCTCCTATCAAATCGAGTAACGTTTCTATGGAAACGACAGGATTTTCTTTTGGGATACGAGTATCTCCTTTCCGATGCACTACTCCCTCTTTACTGACTCCCTGGCCCCCTCACATTGACGAATTATCACAGATATTGCATCGATATGGAATACTATGTGTTCAATGACTTCTCCTTCTAAATCGAGTAACGTATAAATGGAAACGACAGGATTTTCTTTTGGGATATTAGTATCTCCTTTTCGATGCACAATTCTTTCTTTACTGCATCCTTCGCTCCCTCACATTGACGCATTAACACAGAGATTGCGTCGCTATGAAATACTGTGGGTTCTGTGGCTCATCCTTCTAAATCGATTAACGTTTCTATGGAAACGAGAGAATTTTCATTTGGTATATGAGTATCTCCTTTCCGACGCACTATTCCTTCTTTACAGCATCCCTCGCTCCCTCACTTTGACGAATTAACACAGAAATTGCGTCGCTACGAAATACTATGTGTTCTATGACTTCTCCTTCTAAATCGAATAACGTTTCTATGGAAACGACGGGATTTTCTTTTGGGATACGAGTATCTCCTTTCCGATGCACTATTCCTTCTGTACTGCATCCCTCGCTTCCTCACATTAGCGAATTAACACAGAAATTGCGTCGCTGTGAAATACTATGTGTTCTATGACATCTCCTTCTAAATCGAGTAACGTTTCTATGGAAACGACGGGATTTTCTTTTGGGATACGAGTATCTCCTTCCAGATGCACTATTCCGTCTATTCTGCATCCCTCGCTCCCTCACATTGTCGAATTAACACAGAAATTGCGTCGCTATGAAATACTATGGGTTCCATGACATCTCCTTCTAAATCGAGTATCGTTTCTATGGGAACGACAGGATTTTCTTTGGGATACGAGTATCTCCTTTCTGATGCCCTATTCCTTCTTCACTGCATTCTTCGCTCCCTCACATTGACGAATTAACACAGAAGTTGCGTCGCTATGAAATACTATGAGTTTTATGACTTCTCCTTCTAAATCGATTAACGTTTCAATTGAAACGACAGGATTTTCATATGGGATACGAGTATCTCCTTTCCGATACACTATTCCTTCTTTACTGCATCCCTTCCTCTCTCACATTGACGAATTCACACAGAAATTGGGTCGCTATGAAATACTATGGGTTCAATGACATCTCCTTCTAAATCGAGTAACGTTTCGATGGAAACGACAGGATTTTCTTTTGGGATACGAGTATCGCCTTTCCGATGCACTATTCCTTCTTTACTGCATCCCTCGCGCCTCACATTGACGAATTAACACAGAAATTGCGTCGCTATGAAACACTATGGGTTCTATAACATCTCCTTCTAAATCGAGTAACGTTTCTATGGAGACGACAAGATTTTCTTTTGGGATACCACTATCTCCTTTCCGATGCACTATGCCTTCTGTACTGCATCCCACGCTCCCTCACATTGACCAAATAACACAGATATTGAGTAGCTATGAAATACTATGGGTTCCATGACTTCTCCTTCTAAATCGAGTAACGTTTCTATGGAAACGACAGGATTTTCCTTTGGGATACGAATATCTCCTTTCCGATGCACTATTCCTTCTTAATTGCATCCCTCGCTCCCTCACATTCACGAATTAACACAGAAATTGTGCGGCTATGAAATACCATGGGTTTTATGACTTCTCCTTCTAAATCGAGTAACGTTTCTATGGAAACGACAGGATTTTCTTTTGGGATACGAGTATCGCCTTTCCGATGCACTATTCCTTCTTTACTGCATCCCTCGCGCCCTCACATTGACGAATTAACACAGAAATTGGGTCGCTATGAAACACTATGGGTTCTATGACATCTCCTTCCAAATCGAGTAACGTTTCTATGGAGACGACAAGATTTTCTTTTGGGATACCACTATCTCCTTTCCGATGCACTATGCCTTCTGTACTGCATCCCTCGCTCCCTCACATTGACCAAATAACACAGATATTGAGTAGCTATGAAATACAATGGGTTCCATGACTTCTTATTCTAAATCGAGTAACGTTTCTATGGAAACGACCGGATTTTCCTTTGGGATACGAGTATCTCCTTTCCGATGCACTATTAGTTCTTTACTGCATCCCTCGCTCCCTCGCATTGAAGAATAAGCACAGATATTGCGTCGCTGTGAAATACTATGTTTTCTATAACTTCTCCTTTCAAATCGAGTAACGTTTCCATGGAAAGGACAAGATTTTCCTTTGGGATACGAATATCTCCTTTCCGATGCACTATTCCTTCTTTATTGCATCCCTCGCTCCCTCACATTCACGAATTAACACAGAAATTGCGCGGCCATGAAATGATATGGGTTCTATGACTTCTTCTAACCCGAGTAACGTCTCTATTGAAACGCTAGGATTTTCTTTTGGGATAGGAGTGCCTCCTTTCCGATGAACTATTCCGCCTTTACTGCATCCCTCGCTCCCACACATTGACGAATTAACACAGAAATTGCGTCGCTACGAAATACTATGGATTCCATGAATTTTCTTCTTAATCGAGTAACATATCTATGGAAACGACAAGATTATCTTTTGGGATACGAGTATCTCCTCTCCGATGCACTATTAGTTAATTACTGCATCCTTCGCTCCCTCACATTAACGAATAGACACAGATATTGCGTCGCTATGATAAACTATGCTTTCTATGTCTTCTCCTTCTAAATTGAGTAACGTTTCTATGGAAACGAGAGGATTTTCTTCTGGTATACGAGTATCTCCTCTCCGATGCACTATTCCTTCTTTACTGCATCCCTCGCTCCCTCACATTGACGAATTAACGCAGAAATTGCGTCACTATGAAATACTATGGGTTCTATGACTTCTCCTTCTTAACCGAGTAACGTTTCTATGGACACGACTAGATTTTCTTTTGGGGTACGAGTATCTCCTTTCGGAAGCACTATTCCGACTTAACTGCATTCCTCGCTCCCTCACATTGACGAATTAACACAGATATTTCGTCGCTATGAAATACTATGGTTTCTGTGACTTCTCCTTCTAAACCGAGTAACGTTTCTATGCACACGACTAGATTTTCTTTTGGGATACGAGTATCTCCTTTCCGCTGCACTATTCCTTCTTTACTGAATCCCTCGCTCCCTCACATTGACGAATTAACACAGAAATTGCGTGGCTATTAAATAATATGGGTTCTATGACTTCTCCTTCTAAATCGAGTAACGTTTCTATGGAAACGACAGGATCTTCTTTTGGGATAGGAGTATCTCCTTTCCGATACACTATTCCTTCTTTACTGCATCCCTCGCTCCCTCACATTGACGAATTAACGCAGAAATTGGGTCGCTATGAAATACTATTGGTTCTATGACTTCTCCTTCTAAACCGAGTAACGTTACTATGGACATGGCTAGATTGTCTTTTGGGATACGAGTATCTCCTTTCCGAAGCACTATTCCGACTTTACTGCATTCCTCGCTCCCTCACATTGACGAATTAACACAGAAATTGAGTCGCTATGAAATACCATGGGTCCTATGACTTCTCCTTCTAAATCGAGTAACGTTTCTAGGGGAACGGCAGGATTTTCTTTTGGGATACGAGTATGCCCTTTCCGCTGCACTATCCCTTCTGTACTGCATTCCTCGCTCCCTCACATTGGCGAATTAATACGGAAATTGCGTCGCTATGAAATACTATGTGTTCTATGACTTCTCCATTTAAATCGAGTAACGTTTCTATTGAAACGACAGGATATTCTTTTGGGATACGAGTATCTCCTTTCCGATGCACTACTCCTTCTTTACTGACTCCCTGGCCCCCTCACATTGACGAATTATCACAGATATTGCATCGCTATGGAATACTACGTGTTCAATGACTTCTCCTTCTAAATCGAGTAACGTATCAATGGAAACGACTAGATTTTCTTTTGGGATACGAGTATCTCCTTTCCGAAGCACTATTCCGACTTAACTGCATTCCTCGCTGCCTCACATTCACGAATTATCACAGAAATTGCGTCGCTATGAAATACTATGGTCTCTGTGACTTCTCCTTCTAAACTGGGTAACGTTTCTATGGACAGGACTAGAATTTCTTTTGGGATACGAGTTTCTCCTTTCCGCTGCACTAATCCTTCTTTACTGATTCCCTCGCTCCCTCACATTGACGAATTAACACAGAAATTGCTTGGCTATTAAATACTATGGGTTCTATGACTTCTCCTTCTAAATCGAGTAACGTTTCTATGGAAACGACAGGATTTTCTTTTGGGATAGAAGTATCTCCTTTCCGATACACTATTCCTTCTTTACTGCTCCCCTCGCTCCCTCACATTGACGAATTAACGCAGAAATTGCGTCGCTATGAAATACTATTGGTACTATGACTTCTCCTCCTAAACCGAGTAACGTTACTATGGACATGACAAGATTTTCTTTTGGGATACGAGTATCTCCTTTCCGAAGCACTATTCCGACTTTACTGCATTCCTCGCTCCCTCACATTGACGAATTAACACAGAAATTGCGTCGCTATGAAATACCATGGGTTCTATGACTTCTCCTTCAAAATCGAGTAACGTTTCTATGGGAACGGCAGGATTTTCTTTTGGGATACGATTATGCCCTTTCCGCTGCACTATGAATTCTGTACTGCATCCTTCGCTTCCTCACACTGGCGAATTAACACAGAAATTGCGTCGCTATGAAATACTATGTGTTCTATGACTTCTCCATTTAAATCGAGTAACGATTCTATTGAAACGACAGGATTTTCTATTGGGATACGAGTGTCTCCTTTCCGATGCACTATTAGTTCTCTACTGCATCCCTCGTTCCCTCACATTGAAGAATAAGCACAGAAATTGCGCCACTGTGAAATACAATGGTTTCTATAACTTCTCCTATCAAATCGAGTAACGTTTCAATGGAAACGACAGGATTTTCTTTTGGGATACGACTATCTCCTTTCCGATGCACTATTCCTTCTTTACTGCATCCCTCGCTCCCTCACATTCACGAATTAACGCAGAAATTGCGTCACTATGAAATACTATGGGTTCTATGACTTCTCCTTCTTAACCGAGTAACGTTTCTATGGACACGACTAGATTTTCTTTTGGGATACGAGTATCTCCTTTCCGAAGCACTATTCCGACTTAACTGCATTCCTCGCTCCCTCACATTCACGAATTAACACAGATATTGCGTCGCTATGAAATACTACGGTCTCTGTGACTTCTCCTTCTAAACCGAGTAACGTTTCTATGGACAGGACTAGAATTTCTTTTGGGATACGAGTAACTCCTTTCCGCTGCACGAATCCTTCTTTACTGAATCCCTCGCTCCCTCACATTGACGAATTAACACAGAAATTGCTTGGCTATTAAATACTATGGTTTCTATGACTTCTCCTTCTAAATCGAGTAACGTTTCTATGGAGACGACAGGATTTTCTTTTGGGATAGGAGTATCTCCTTTCCGATACAATATTCCTTCTTTACTGCTCCCCTCGCTCCCTCACATTGACGAATTAACGCAGAAATTGCGTCGCTATGAAATACTATTGGTTCTATGACTTCTCCTTCTAAACCGAGTAACGTTACTATGGACATGACTAGATTTTCTTTTTTGATACGAGTATCTCCCTTCCGAAGCACTATTCCGACTTTACTGCATTCCTCGCTCCCTCACATTGACGAATTAACACAGAAATTGCGTCGCTATGAAATACTATGTGTTCTATGACTTCTCCATTTAAATCGAGTAACGTTTCTATTGAAACGACAGGATTTTCTTTTGGGATACGAGTATCTCCTTTCCGATGCACTACTCCTTCTTTACTGACTCCCTGGCCACCTCACATTGACGAATTATCACAGATATTGCATCGCTATGGAATACTACGTGTTCAATGACTTCTCCTTCTAAATCGAGAAACGTATCAATGGAAACGACAGGATTTTCTTTTGGGACATTAGTATCTCCATTTCGTTGCACAATTCTTTCTTTACTGCATCCCTCGCTCCCTCACATTGACGAATTAACACAGAGATTGCGTCGCTATCAAATAATGTGGGTTCTGTGGCTCATCCTTCTAAATCGATTAACGTTTCTATGGAAACGAGAGAATTTTCTTTTGGTATATGAGAATCTCCTTTCCGACGCACTATTCCTTCTTTACTGCATCCCTCGCTCCCTCACATTGACGAATTAACACAGAAATTGCGTCGCTACGAAATACTATGTGTTCTATGACTTCTCCTTCTAAATCGAGTAACGTTTCAATGCCATCGACGGGATTTTCTTTTGGGATACGAGTATCTCCTTTCCGATGCACTATTCCTTCTGTACTGCATCCCTCGCTTCCTCACAATAGCGAATTAACACAGAAATTGCGTCGCTGTGAAATACTATGTGTTCTATGACTTCTCCTTCTAAATCGAATAACGTTTCTATTGAAACGACAGGATTTTCTTTTGGGATACGAGTATCTCCTTCCAGATGCACTATTCCGTCTATTCTGCATCCCCCGCTCCCTCACACTGACGCAATAACACAGAAATTGCGTCGCTATGAAATACTGTGGGTTCCATGACATCTCCTTCTAAATCGAGTATCGTTTCTATGGAAACGACAGGATTCTCTTTTGGGATACGAGTATCTCCTTTCTGATGCACTATTCCGTCTTCACTGCATTCCTCGCTCCCTCACATTGACGAATTAACACAGAAGTTGCGTCGCTATGAAATACTATGGGTTTTATGACTTCTCCTTCTAAATCGATTAACGTTTCAATTGAAACGACAGGATTTTCATATGGGATACGAGTATCTCCTTTCCGATACACTATTCCTTCTTTACTGCATCCCTTCCTCTCTCACATTGACGAATTCACACAGAAATTGGGTCGCTATGAAATACTATGGGTTCAATGACTTCTCCTTCTAAATCGAGTAACGTTTCGATGGAAACGACAGGATTTTCTTTTGGGATACGAGTATCGCCTTTCCGATGCACTATTCCTTCTTTACTGCATCCCTCGCGCCTCACATTGACGAATTAACACAGAAATTGCGTCGCTATGAAACACTATGGGTTCTATAACATCTCCTTCTAAATCGAGTAACGTTTCTATGGAGACGACAAGATTTTCTTTTGGGATACCACTATCTCCTTTCCGATGCACTATGCCTTCTGTACTGCATCCCACGCTCCCTCACATTGACCAAATAACACAGATATTGAGTAGCTATGAAATACTATGGGTTCCATGACTTCTCCTTCTAAATCGAGTAACGTTTCTATGGAAACGACAGGATTTTCCTTTGGGATACGAATATCTCCTTTCCGATGCACTATTCCTTCTTAATTGCATCCCTCGCTCCCTCACATTCACGAATTAACACAGAAATTGTGCGGCTATGAAATACCATGGGTTTTATGACTTCTCCTTCTAAATCGAGTAACGTTTCTATGGAAACGACAGGATTTTCTTTTGGGATACGAGTATCGCCTTTCCGATGCACTATTCCTTCTTTACTGCATCCCTCGCGCCCTCACATTGACGAATTAACACAGAAATTGGGTCGCTATGAAACACTATGGGTTCTATGACATCTCCTTCCAAATCGAGTAACGTTTCTATGGAGACGACAAGATTTTCTTTTGGGATACCACTATCTCCTTTCCGATGCACTATGCCTTCTGTACTGCATCCCTCGCTCCCTCACATTGACCAAATAACACAGATATTGAGTAGCTATGAAATACAATGGGTTCCATGACTTCTTATTCTAAATCGAGTAACGTTTCTATGGAAACGACCGGATTTTCCTTTGGGATACGAGTATCTCCTTTCCGATGCACTATTAGTTCTTTACTGCATCCCTCGCTCCCTCGCATTGAAGAATAAGCACAGAAATTGCGTCGCTGTGAAATACTATGTTTTCTATAACTTCTCCTTTCAAATCGAGTAACGTTTCTATGGAAAGGACAAGATTTTCCTTTGGGATACGAATATCTCCTTTCCGATGCACTATTCCTTCTTTATTGCATCCCTCGCTCCCTCACATTCACGAATTAACACAGAAATTGCGCGGCCATGAAATGATATGGGTTCTATGACTTCTTCTAACCCGAGTAACGTCTCTATTGAAACGCTAGGATTTTCTTTTGGGATAGGAGTGCCTCCTTTCCGATGAACTATTCCGCCTTTACTGCATCCCTCGCTCCCACACATTGACGAATTAACACAGAAATTGCGTCGCTACGAAATACTATGGATTCCATGAATTTTCTTCTTAATCGAGTAACATATCTATGGAAACGACAAGATTATCTTTTGGGATACGAGTATCTCCTCTCCGATGCACTATTAGTTAATTACTGCATCCTTCGCTCCCTCACATTAACGAATAGACACAGATATTGCGTCGCTATGATAAACTATGCTTTCTATGTCTTCTCCTTCTAAATTGAGTAACGTTTCTATGGAAACGAGAGGATTTTCTTCTGGTATACGAGTATCTCCTCTCCGATGCACTATTCCTTCTTTACTGCATCCCTCGCTCCCTCACATTGACGAATTAACGCAGAAATTGCGTCACTATGAAATACTATGGGTTCTATGACTTCTCCTTCTTAACCGAGTAACGTTTCTATGGACACGACTAGATTTTCTTTTGGGGTACGAGTATCTCCTTTCGGAAGCACTATTCCGACTTAACTGCATTCCTCGCTCCCTCACATTGACGAATTAACACAGATATTTCGTCGCTATGAAATACTATGGTTTCTGTGACTTCTCCTTCTAAACCGAGTAACGTTTCTATGCACACGACTAGATTTTCTTTTGGGATACGAGTATCTCCTTTCCGCTGCACTATTCCTTCTTTACTGAATCCCTCGCTCCCTCACATTGACGAATTAACACAGAAATTGCGTGGCTATTAAATAATATGGGTTCTATGACTTCTCCTTCTAAATCGAGTAACGTTTCTATGGAAACGACAGGATCTTCTTTTGGGATAGGAGTATCTCCTTTCCGATACACTATTCCTTCTTTACTGCATCCCTCGCTCCCTCACATTGACGAATTAACGCAGAAATTGGGTCGCTATGAAATACTATTGGTTCTATGACTTCTCCTTCTAAACCGAGTAACGTTACTATGGACATGGCTAGATTGTCTTTTGGGATACGAGTATCTCCTTTCCGAAGCACTATTCCGACTTTACTGCATTCCTCGCTCCCTCACATTGACGAATTAACACAGAAATTGAGTCGCTATGAAATACCATGGGTCCTATGACTTCTCCTTCTAAATCGAGTAACGTTTCTAGGGGAACGGCAGGATTTTCTTTTGGGATACGAGTATGCCCTTTCCGCTGCACTATCCCTTCTGTACTGCATTCCTCGCTCCCTCACATTGGCGAATTAATACGGAAATTGCGTCGCTATGAAATACTATGTGTTCTATGACTTCTCCATTTAAATCGAGTAACGTTTCTATTGAAACGACAGGATATTCTTTTGGGATACGAGTATCTCCTTTCCGATGCACTACTCCTTCTTTACTGACTCCCTGGCCCCCTCACATTGACGAATTATCACAGATATTGCATCGCTATGGAATACTACGTGTTCAATGACTTCTCCTTCTAAATCGAGTAACGTATCAATGGAAACGACTAGATTTTCTTTTGGGATACGAGTATCTCCTTTCCGAAGCACTATTCCGACTTAACTGCATTCCTCGCTGCCTCACATTCACGAATTATCACAGAAATTGCGTCGCTATGAAATACTATGGTCTCTGTGACTTCTCCTTCTAAACTGGGTAACGTTTCTATGGACAGGACTAGAATTTCTTTTGGGATACGAGTTTCTCCTTTCCGCTGCACTAATCCTTCTTTACTGATTCCCTCGCTCCCTCACATTGACGAATTAACACAGAAATTGCTTGGCTATTAAATACTATGGGTTCTATGACTTCTCCTTCTAAATCGAGTAACGTTTCTATGGAAACGACAGGATTTTCTTTTGGGATAGAAGTATCTCCTTTCCGATACACTATTCCTTCTTTACTGCTCCCCTCGCTCCCTCACATTGACGAATTAACGCAGAAATTGCGTCGCTATGAAATACTATTGGTACTATGACTTCTCCTCCTAAACCGAGTAACGTTACTATGGACATGACAAGATTTTCTTTTGGGATACGAGTATCTCCTTTCCGAAGCACTATTCCGACTTTACTGCATTCCTCGCTCCCTCACATTGACGAATTAACACAGAAATTGCGTCGCTATGAAATACCATGGGTTCTATGACTTCTCCTTCAAAATCGAGTAACGTTTCTATGGGAACGGCAGGATTTTCTTCTGGGATACGATTATGCCCTTTCCGCTGCACTATGAATTCTGTACTGCATCCTTCGCTTCCTCACACTGGCGAATTAACACAGAAATTGCGTCGCTATGAAATACTATGTGTTCTATGACTTCTCCATTTAAATCGAGTAACGATTCTATTGAAACGACAGGATTTTCTATTGGGATACGAGTGTCTCCTTTCCGATGCACTATTAGTTCTCTACTGCATCCCTCGTTCCCTCACATTGAAGAATAAGCACAGAAATTGCGCCACTGTGAAATACAATGGTTTCTATAACTTCTCCTATCAAATCGAGTAACGTTTCAATGGAAACGACAGGATTTTCTTTTGGGATACGACTATCTCCTTTCCGATGCACTATTCCTTCTTTACTGCATCCCTCGCTCCCTCACATTCACGAATTAACGCAGAAATTGCGTCACTATGAAATACTATGGGTTCTATGACTTCTCCTTCTTAACCGAGTAACGTTTCTATGGACACGACTAGATTTTCTTTTGGGATACGAGTATCTCCTTTCCGAAGCACTATTCCGACTTAACTGCATTCCTCGCTCCCTCACATTCACGAATTAACACAGATATTGCGTCGCTATGAAATACTACGGTCTCTGTGACTTCTCCTTCTAAACCGAGTAACGTTTCTATGGACAGGACTAGAATTTCTTTTGGGATACGAGTAACTCCTTTCCGCTGCACGAATCCTTCTTTACTGAATCCCTCGCTCCCTCACATTGACGAATTAACACAGAAATTGCTTGGCTATTAAATACTATGGTTTCTATGACTTCTCCTTCTAAATCGAGTAACGTTTCTATGGAGACGACAGGATTTTCTTTTGGGATAGGAGTATCTCCTTTCCGATACAATATTCCTTCTTTACTGCTCCCCTCGCTCCCTCACATTGACGAATTAACGCAGAAATTGCGTCGCTATGAAATACTATTGGTTCTATGACTTCTCCTTCTAAACCGAGTAACGTTACTATGGACATGACTAGATTTTCTTTTTTGATACGAGTATCTCCCTTCCGAAGCACTATTCCGACTTTACTGCATTCCTCGCTCCCTCACATTGACGAATTAACACAGAAATTGCGTCGCTATGAAATACTATGTGTTCTATGACTTCTCCATTTAAATCGAGTAACGTTTCTATTGAAACGACAGGATTTTCTTTTGGGATACGAGTATCTCCTTTCCGATGCACTACTCCTTCTTTACTGACTCCCTGGCCACCTCACATTGACGAATTATCACAGATATTGCATCGCTATGGAATACTACGTGTTCAATGACTTCTCCTTCTAAATCGAAAAACGTATCAATGGAAACGACAGGATTTTCTTTTGGGACATTAGTATCTCCATTTCGTTGCACAATTCTTTCTTTACTGCATCCCTCGCTCCCTCACATTGACGAATTAACACAGAGATTGCGTCGCTATCAAATAATGTGGGTTCTGTGGCTCATCCTTCTTAATCGATTAACGTTTCTATGGAAACGAGAGAATTTTCTTTTGGTATATGAGAATCTCCTTTCCGACGCACTATTCCTTCTTTACTGCATCCCTCGCTCCCTCACATTGACGAATTAACACAGAAATTGCGTCGCTACGAAATACTATGTGTTCTATGACTTCTCCTTCTAAATCGAGTAACGTTTCAATGCCATCGACGGGATTTTCTTTTGGGATACGAGTATCTCCTTTCCGATGCACTATTCCTTCTGTACTGCATCCCTCGCTTCCTCACAATAGCGAATTAACACAGAAATTGCGTCGCTGTGAAATACTATGTGTTCTATGACTTCTCCTTCTAAATCGAATAACGTTTCTATTGAAACGACAGGATTTTCTTTTGGGATACGAGTATCTCCTTCCAGATGCACTATTCCGTCTATTCTGCATCCCCCGCTCCCTCACACTGACGCAATAACACAGAAATTGCGTCGCTATGAAATACTGTGGGTTCCATGACATCTCCTTCTAAATCGAGTATCGTTTCTATGGAAACGACAGGATTCTCTTTTGGGATACGAGTATCTCCTTTCTGATGCACTATTCCGTCTTCACTGCATTCCTCGCTCCCTCACATTGACGAATTAACACAGAAGTTGCGTCGCTATGAAATACTATGGGTTCTATGACTTCTCCTTCTAAATCGAGTAACGTTTCAATTGAAACGACAGGATTTTCATATGGGATACGAGTATCTTCTTTCCGATACATTATTCCTTCTTTACTGCATCCCTCGCTCTCTCACATTGACGAATTCACACAGATATTGCGTCACCATGAAATACTATGGGTTCAAAGACTTCTCCTTCTAAATCGAGTAACGTTTCTATGGAAACAACAGGATTTTCCTTTGGGATACGAGTATCCCCTTTCCGATGCACTATTCCTTCTTTACTGCATCCCTCGCGCCCTCATATTGACGAATTAACACAGAAATTGCGTCGCTGTGAAACACTATGGGTTCTATGACATCTCCTTCTAAATCGAGTAACGTTTCTATGGAGACGACAAGATTTTCTTTTGGGATACCACTATCTCCTTTCCGATGCACTATGCCTTCTGTACTGCATCCCTCGCTCCCTCACATTGACCAAATAACACAGATATTGAGTAGCTATGAAATACTATGGGTTCCATGACTTCTCCTTCTAAATCGAGTAACGTTTCTATGGAAACGACAGGATTTTCTTTTGGGATACGAGTATCTCCTTTCCGATGCACTATTTGTTCTTTACTGCATCCCTCGCTCCCTCGCATTAAAGAATAAGCACAGAAATTGCGTCGCTGTGAAATACTATGTATTCTATAACTTCTCCTTTCAAATCGAGTAACGTTTCTATGGAAAGGACATGATTTTCCTTTGGGATACGAATATCTCCTTTCCGATGCACTATTCCTTCTTTATTGCATCCCTCGCTCCCTCACATTCACGAATTAACACAGAAATTGCGCCGCTATGAAATGCTATGTGTTCTATGACTTCTTCTAAACCGAGTAACGTCTCTATTGAAACGCTAGGATTTTCTTTTCGGATAGGAGTGCCTCCTTTCCGATGCAGTATTCCGTCTTTACTGCATCCCTCGCTCCCACACATTGACGAATTAAAACAGAAATTGCGTCGCTACGAAATACTATGGATTCCATGAATTCTCCGTCTTAATCGAGTAATATATCTATGGAAACGACAAGATTATCTTTTGGAATACGAGTATCTCCTCTCCGATGGACTATTAGTTCATTACTGCATCCTTCGCTCCCTCACATTAACGAATAGACACAGATATTGAGTCGCTATGATAAACTATGCTTTCTATGTCTTCTCCTTCTAAATCGAGTAACGTTTCTATGGAAACGAGAGGATTTTCTTCTGTTATACAAGTATCTCCTTTCCGATGCACTATTCCTTCTTTACTGCATCCCTCGCTCCCTCACATTGACGAATTAACGCAGAAATTGCGTCACTATGAAATACTATGGGTTCTATGACTACTCCTTCTTAACCGAGTAACGTTTCTATAGACACGACTAGATTTTCTTTTGGGATACGAGTATCTCCTTTCCGAAACACTATTCCGACTTAACTGCATTCCTCGCTCCCTCACATTGACGAATTAACACAGATATTGCGTCGCTATGAAATACTATGGTTTCTGTGACTTCTCCTTCTAAACCGAGTAACGTTTCTATGGACACGACTACATTTTCTTTTGGGATACGAGTATCTCCTTTCCGCTGCACTATTCCTTCTTTACTGAATCCCTCGCTCCCTCACATTGACGAATTAACACAGAAATTGCGTAGCTATTAAATACTATGGGTTCTATGACTTCTCCTTTTAAATCGAGTAACGTTTCTATGGAAACGACAGGATTTTCTTTTGGGATAGGAGTATCTCCTTTCCGATACACTATTCCTTCTTTACTGCATCCCTCGCTCCCTCACATTGACGAATTAACGCAGAAATTGCGTCGCTATGAAATACTATTGGTTCTATGACTTCTCCTTCTATACCGAGTAACGTTACTATGGACATGACAAGATTTTCTTTTGGGATACAAGTATTTCCTTTCCGAAGCACTATTCCGACTTCACTGCATTCCTCGCTCCCTCACATTGACGAATTAACACAGAAATTGCGTCGCTATGAAATAGTATGGGTTCTATGACTTCTCCTTCTAAATCGAGTAACGTTTCCATTGAGACGAAAGGATTTTCTATTGGGATACGGGTATCTCCTTTCCGATGCACTATTAGTTCTTTACTGCATCCCTCGTTCCCTCACATTGAAGAATAAGCACAGAAATTGCGTCACTGTGAAATACAATGGTTTCTATAACTTCTCCTATCAAATCGAGTAACGTTTCTATGGAAACGACAGGATTTTCTTTTGGGATACGTGTATCTCCTATCCGAAGCACTATTCCGACTTTAATGCATTCCTCGCTCCCTCACATTGACGAATTAGCACAGATATTGCGTCGCTATGAAATACTATGGTTTCTGTGACTTCTCCTTCTAAACCGAGTAACGTTTCTATGGACACGACTACATTTTCTTTTGGGATACGAGTATCTCCTTTTCGCTGCACTATTCCTTCTTTACTGAATCCCTCGCTCCTCACATTGACGAATTAACACAGAAATTGCGTGGCTATTAAATACTATGGGTTCTATGACTTCTCCTTCTAAATCGAGTAACGTTTCTATGGAAACGACAGGATTTTCTTTTGGGATAGGAGTATCTCCTTTCCGATACACTATTCCTTCTTTACTGCATCCCTCGCTCCCTCACATTGACGAATTAACTCAGAAATTGCGTCGCTATGAAATACTATTGGTTCTATGTCTTCTCCTTCTAAACCGAGTAACGTTTCTAAGGATACGACTAGATTTTTTTTTGGGATACGAGTATCTCCTTTCCGAAGCACTATTCCGACTTTACTGCATTCCTCGCTCCCTCAAATTGACGAATTAACACAGAAATTGCGTCGCTATGTAATACCATGGGTTCTATGACTTCTACTTCTAAATCGAGTAACGTTTCTATGGGAACGGCAGGATTTTCTTTTGGGATACGAGTATGCACTTTCCGCTGCACTACTCCTTCTTTACTGTTTCCCTCGCTCCCTCACATTGTCGAATTAACACAGAAATTGCGTGGCTATTAAATACTATGGGTTCTATGACTTCTCCTTCTAAATCGAGTAACGTTTCTATTGAAGCGGCAGGATTTGGTTTTGGTATACGAGTATCTCCTTTCCAATGCACTATTCCTTCTTTACTGCATCCCTCGCTCCCTCACATTGACGAATTAACACAGAAATTGCGTCGCTATGAAATACTATGGGTTCTATTACATCTCCATCTAAATCGAGTAACGTTTCTATGGAAACGACAGGAATTTCTTTTGTGATACGACTATCTCCTTTCCGATGCACTATGCCTTCTGTACTGCATCCCTCGCTCCCTCACATTTGCGAATTAATACGGAAATTGCGTCGCTATAAAACAGTATGGGTTCTATGACTTCTCCTTCTAAATCGAGTAACGTTTCCATTGAGACGACTGGATTTTCTTTTGGGATACGAGTATCTCCTTTCCGATGCACTATTAGTTCTTTACTACATCCCTCGTTCCCTCACATTGAAGAATAGGCACAGAAATTGCGTCAGTGTGAAATACAATGGTTTCTATAAATTCTCCTATCAAATCGAGTAACGTTTCTATGGAAACGACAGGATTTTCTTTTGGGATACGAGTATCTCCTTTCCGATGCACTATTCCTGCTTTACTGCATCCCTCGCTCCCTCATATTCACGAATTAACACAGAAATTGCGTGGCTATGAAATACTATGGGATCTACGGTTCAAATGGCTCTGAGCACTATGGGACTCAACTGCTGTGGTCATCAGTCCCCTAGAACTTAGAACTAATTAAACCTAACTAACCTAAAGACATCACACACATCCATCCCCGAGGCAGGATTCGAACCTGCGACCGTAGCAGCAGCGCGGGTCCGGACTAGAGCGTCTAGAACCGCACGACCACCGCGGCCAGCATGGGATCTATAACGTCTCCTTCTAAACCGAGTAACGTTTCCATTGAAACGACAGGATTTTCTTTTGGGATTGGAGTCTCTCCTTTCCAATTCACCATTCCGTCTTTACTGCATATCTAGCTCCCTCACATTGACGAATTAACATAGAAATTTCGTCGCTACGATATAATTTTGGTTCCATGAATTCTCCTTCTAAATCGTGTAATATTTCTATGGAAACGACAAGATTATATTTTGGGATACGAGTAACTCCTTTCCCCTGCACTATTAGTTCATTACTGCATCGCTCGCTCCCTCACATTGTCGAATAAACACAGAAATTGCGTCGCCATGAAATAGTATGGGTTCTATAACTTCTCCTTCTAAATCGAGTAACGTTTTAATGGAAACGACAGGATTTTTTTTTGGGGTACGAGTAACTCATTTCCGATGCACTATTC
The DNA here is from genome assembly GCF_023864345.2 of Schistocerca serialis cubense. NCBI lineage: Eukaryota > Metazoa > Arthropoda > Insecta > Orthoptera > Acrididae > Schistocerca > Schistocerca serialis. The sequence continues at coordinate 40,892,314 of NC_064638.1, read as the reverse complement.
CTTCTTTACTCCATCCCTGGCTCCCTCACACTGACGAATCATCGCAGAAATTACATCGCTATGGAATACTATGTGTTCAATGACTTCTCCTTCTAAATCGAGTAACGTTTCTATGGAAACGACAGGATTTTCTTTTGGGATACGACTATCTCCTTTCCGATGCACTATGCCTTCTGTACTGCATCCCACGCTCCCTCACATTGGCGAATTAACACGGAAATTGCGTCGCTATGAAATACTATGGGGTCTACGACTTCTCCTTCGAAATCGAGTAACGTTTCTATTGAAACTACAGGATTTTCTTTTGGGATACGAGTATCTCCTTTCGGATGCACTATTCCGTCTTGACTGCATCCCTCACTCCCTCACATTGACCAAATAACACAGATATTGCGTCGCTATGAAATACTATGGGTACCATGACTTCTCCTTCTAAATCGAGTAACGTTTCTATGGAAACGACAGGATTTTCTTTTGCGATTCGAGTATCTCCTTTCCGATGCACTATTAGTTCTTTACTGCATCCCTCGCTCCCTCGCATTGAAGAATCACAGAAATTGCGTCGCTGTGAAATACTATGGGTTCTATAACTTCTCCTATCAAATCGAGTAACGTTTCTATGGAAACGACAGGATTTTCTTTTGGGATACGAGTATCTCCTTTCCGAAGTACTATTCCTTCTGTACTGCATCTCTCGCTCCCTCACATTGAAGAATTAACGCAGATATTGCGTCGCTATGAAATACTATGGGTTCAATGACTTCTCCTCCTAAATCGAGTAACGTTTCTATTGAAACCTCAGGATTTTGTTTTGAGATACGAGTATCTTCTTTCCGATGCACTATTCCTTCTTTACTGCATCCCTCGCTCCCTCACATTCACGAATTAACACAAAAATTGCGTGGCTATGAAATACTATGGGATCTATGGTTCAAATGGCTCTGAGCACTACGGGACTCAACTGCTGTGGTCAACAGTCCCCTAGAACTTAGAACTAATTAAACCTAACTAACCTAAGGAGATCACATACATCCATGCCCGAGGCAGGATTCGAACCTGCGACAGTAGCAGCAGCGCGGCTCCGGACTAGAGCGCCTAGAACCGCACGACCACCGCGGCCGGCATGGGATCTACGACTCCTCCTTCTAAACCGAGTAACGTTTCTATTGAAACGAAGGGATTTTCTTTTGGGATTGGAGACTCTCCTTTCCAATTCACTATTCTGTCTTTACTGCATCCTTCGCTCCCTCACATTGACGAATTAACACAGAAATTTCGTCGCTACGATATAATTGGGGTTCCATGAATTCTCCTTCGAAATCGTGTAATATTTCTATGGAAACGACAAGATTATCTTTTGGGATAGGAGTATCTCCTTTCCCCTGCACTATTAGTTCATTACTGCATCCCTCGCTCCTTCACATTGTCGAAAAAACACAGAAATTGCGTCGCTATGAAATAGTATGGGTTCTATAACTTCTCCTCCTAAATCGAGTAACGTTTCTATTGAAACGACAGGATTTTGTTTTGGGATACGAGTATCTCCTTTCCGATGCACTATTCCTTCTTTACTCCATCCCTGGCTCCCTCACACTGACGAATTATCGCAGAAATAGCATCGCTATGGAATACTATGTGTTCAATGACTTCTCCTTCTAAATCGAGTAACGTTTCAATGGAAACGACAGGATTTTCTTTTGGGATACGAGTATCTCCTTTCAGATGCACTATTCCTTCTTTACTGTCTCCCTCGCTCCCTCACATTGACGAAATAACACAGAAATTGCGTTGCTATGAAATACTATGGGTTCCACGACTTCTCCTTCTAAATCGAGTAACGTTTCTATGGAAACGACAGGATTTTCTTTTGGGATACGAGTATCTCCTTTCCGAAGTACTATTCCTTCTTTACTGCATCCCACGCTCCACGACATTCACGAATTAACACAGAAATTGCGTGGCTATGATATACTATGGGTTCTATGACTTCTCCTTGTAAACCGAGTAACGTTTCTATTGAAACGACAGGATTTTCTTTTGGGATACGAGTATCTCCTTTCGGATGCACTATTCCGTCTTGACTGCATCCCTCGCTCCATCACATTGACCAAATAACACAGATATGGCGTCGCTATGAAATACTATGGGTACCATGACTTCTCCTTCTAAATCGAGTAAGGTTTCTATGGAAACGACAGGATTTTCTTTTGCGATTCGAGTATCTCCTTTCCGATGCACTATTAGTTCTTTACTGCATCCCTCGCTCCCTCGCATTGAAGAATAAGCACAGAAATTGCGTCGCTGTGAAATACTATGGGTTCTATAACTTCTCCTATCAAATCAGGTAACGTTTCTATGGAAACGACAGGCTTTTCTTTTGGGATACGAGTATCTCCTTTCCGAAGTACTATTCCTTCTTTACTGCATCCCACGCTCCACGACATTCACGAATTAACACAGAAATTGCGTGGCTATGATATACTATGGGTTCTATGACTTCTCCTTGTAAACCGAGTAACGTTTCTATTAAAACGACAGGATTTTCGTTTGGGATTGGAGTCTCTCCTTTCCAATTCACTATTCCGTCTTTACTGCATCCCTCGCTCCCTCACACTGACGAATTAACACAGAAATTTCGTCGCTACGATATAATTGGGGTTCCATGAATTCTCCTTCTATATCGTGTAATATTTCTATGGAAACGGCAAGATTATGTTTTGGGATACGAGTATCTCCTTTCCCCTGCACTATTAGTTCATTACTGCATCCCTCGCTCCCTCACATTGTCGAATAAACACAGAAATTGCGTCGGTATGAAATAGTATGGGTTCTATAACTTCTCCTTCTAAATCGAGTAACGTTTCAATGGAAACGACAGGATTTTGTTTTGGGATACGAGTATCTCCTTTCCGATGCACTATTCCTTCTTTACTCCATCCCTGGCTCCCTCACACTGACGAATTATCACAGAAATAGCATCGCTATGGAATACTATGTTTTCAATGACTTCTCCTTCTAAATCGAGTAACGTTTCAATGGAAACGCCAGGATTTTCTTTTGGGATACGAGTTTCTCCTTTCCGATGCACTATTCCTTCTTTACTGTCTCCCTCGCTCCCTCACATTGACGAAATAACACAGAAATTGCGTTGCTATGAAATACTATGGGTTCCAAGACTTCTCCTTCTAAATCGAGTAACGTTTCTATGGAAACGACATTATTTTCTTTTGGGATACGACTATCTCCTTTCCGATGCACTATGCCTTCTGTACTGCATCCCACGCTCCCTCACATTGGCGAATTAACACGGAAATTGCGTCGCTATGAAATACTATGGGGTCTACGACTTCTCCTTCGAAATCGAGTAACGTTTCTATTGAAACGACAGGATTTTCTTTTGGGATACGAGTATCTCCTTTCGGATGCACTATTCCGTCTTGACTGCATCCCTCGCTCCCTCACATTGACCAAATAACACAGATATTGCGTCGCTATGAAATACTATGGGTACCATGACTTCTCCTTCTAAATCGAGTAACGTTTCTATGGAAACGACAGGATTTTCTTTTGGGATACGAGTATCTCCTTTCCGAAGTACTATTCCTTCTTTACTGCATCCCACGCTCCACGATATTCACGAATTAACACAGAAATTGCGTGGCTATGATATACTATGGGTTCTATGACTTCTCCTTGTAAACCGAGTAACGTTTCTATTGAAACGACAGGATTTTCTTTTATGATAGGAGTCTCTCCTTTCCGATGCACTATTCCGTCTTTACTGCATCCCTCGCTCACTCACATTGACGAATTGACACAGAAATTGCGTCGCTACGAACTACTATGTGTTCCATGAATTCTCCTTCAAAATCGTTTAATATTTCAATGGAAACGATAAGATCATCTTTTGGAATACGAGTATCTCCTTTCCCCTGCACTATTAGTTCATTACTGCATCCCTCGCTCCCTCCCATTAACGAATAAACACAGAAGTTGCGTCGCTATGATATAGTATGGGTTCTATAACTTCTAATTCTAAATCGAGTAACGTTTCTATGGAAACGACAGGATTTTCTTTCGGGATACGGGTATCTCATTTCCGATGCACGATTCCTTCTGTACTGCATCTCTCGCTCCCTCACATTGAAGAATTAACGCAGAAATTGCGTCGCAATGAAATACTATGGGTTCAATGACTTCTCCTCCTAAATCGAGTAACGTTTCTATTGAAACGACAGGATTTTGTTTTGAGATACGAGTATCTCCTTTCCGATGCACTATTCCTTCTTTACTGCATCCCTCGCTCTCTCACATTCACGAATTAACACAGAAATTGCGTGGCTATGAAATACTATGGGATCTATGGTTCAAATGGCTCTGAGCACTACGGGACTTAACTGCTGTGGTCAACAGTCCCCTTGAACTTAGAACTAATTAAACCTAACTAACCTAAGGAGATCACACACATCCATGCCCGAGGCAGGATTCGAACTTGCGACAGTAGCAGCAGCGCGGCTCCGGACTAGAGCGCCTAGAACCGCACGACCACCGCGGCCGGCATGGGATCTATGACTTCTCCTTCTAAACCGAGTAACGTTTCTATTGAAACGACAGGATTTTCTTTTGGGATTGGAGTCTCTCCTTTCCAATTCACTATTCCGTCTTTACTGCATCCCTCGCTCCCTCACACTGACGAATTAACACAGAAATTTCGTCGCTACGATATAATTGGGGTTCCATGAATTCTCCTTCTAAATCGTGTAATATTTCTATGGAAACGGCAGGATTATCTTTTGGGATACGAGTATCTCCTTTCGGATGCACTATTCCGTCTTGACTGCATCCCTCGCTCCCTCACATTGACCAAATAACACAGATATTGCGTCGCTATGAAATACTATGGGTACCATGACTTCTCCTTCTAAATCGAGTAACGTTTCTATGGAAACGACAGGATTTTCTTTTGCGATTCGAGTATCTCCTTTCCGATGCACTATTAGTTCTTTACTGCATCCCTCGCTCCCTCACATTGACGAATAAACACGGAAATTGCGTCGCTATGATATAGTATGAGTTCTATAACTTCTAATTCTAAATCGAGTAACGTTTCTATGGAAACGACAGGATTTTCTTTTGGGATACGAGTAACTCCATTCCGATGCACTATTCCTTCTTTCCTGCATCCCTCGCTCTCTCACATTCACGAATTAACACAGAAATTGCGTGGCTATGAAATACTATCTGTTCTATGACTTCTCCTTCAAAACCGAGTAACGTTTGTATTGAAACGACTGGATTTTCTTTTGGGATTTTTGTCTCTCCTTTCCGATGCACTAGTCCGCCTTTACTGAATCCCTCGCTCCCTCACATTGACGAATTAAAACAGATATTGCGTCGTTACGAAATACTATGGGTTCCATGAATTCTATTTCGTAATCGAGTAATATTACTATGGAAACGACAAGATTATCTTTTAGGATACGAGTATCTTCTTTCCGATGCACTATGCCTTCTGTACTGCATCCCTCGCTCCCTCACATTGGCGAATTAATTCGGAAATTGCGACGCAATGAAATACTATGGGTTCTATGACTTCTCCTTCTAAATCGAGTAACGTTTCTATTGAAACGACAGGATTTTCTATTGCGATACGAGTATCTCCTTTCCGATGCACTATTAGTTTTTTACTGCATCCCTCGTTCCCTCACATTGAAGAATAAGAACAGAAATTGCGTCACTGAAAAATACTGTGGGTTCTATGACTCATCCTTCTAAATCGAGTAACGTTTCTATGGAAACGAAAGGATTTTCTTTTGGTATACGAGTATCTCCTTTCCGATGCACTATTCCTTCTTTACTGCATCACTCACTCCCTGACATTGACGGATCAAGACAGAAATAGCGTGGCTATTATAAACCATGGGTTCTATGACTTTTCCTTCTAATTCGAGTAACGTTTCTATGGAAACGACAGGATTTCCTTTTGGGATACGAGTATCTCCTTTCCGATGCACTAACCCATCTTTACTGCATCCCTCGCTCCCTCACATTGACGTATTAACACAGAAATTGCGTCGCTATGATAAACTATGTGTTCTATGGGTTCTCCTTCTAAGTCGAGTAACGTTTCTATGGAAACGACAGGAATTTCTTTTGGGATACGAGTATCTCTATCCGATGCACTATTCCCTCTTTCCTGCATTCCTGGCTCCCTCACATTGACGAATTAACACAGAAATTGCGTCGCTATGAAGTACTATGGGTTCTATGACTTCTCCTTCTCAATCGAGTGACGTTTCTTATGAAACGACAGGATTTTGTTTTGGGATACGAGTATCTCTTTTCCGATGCACTATTCCATCTTTACTGCATCCCTCGCTCCCTCACATTGACGAATTATCAATGAAATTCCGTCGCTATGAAATACTGTGGGTTCTATGAGTTCTCCTTCTAAATCGAGTAACGTTTCTATGGAAACGACAGGATTTTCTTTTGAGATACGACTATATCCTTTCCGATGCACTATTCCTTTTGTACTGCATCCCTCGCTCCCTCACATTGGCGAATTATCAATGATATTCCGTCGCTATGAAATACTGTGGGTTCTATGAGTTCTCCTTCTAAATCGAGTAACGTTTCTATGGAAACGACGGGATTTTCTTTTATGATACGAGTATCTCCTTTCCGATACACTATTCCCTCTTTCCTGCATCCCTGGCTCCCTCACATTGACGAATAAGCATAGAAATTGCGTCGCTATGAAATACTATAGGTTCTATAACTTCGCCTCCTTAATCGAGTAACGTTTCTATGGAATCGACGGGATTTTGTTTTCGGATACGACTATCTCCTTTCCGATGCACTATTTCTTCTTTACTTCATCCCTCGCTCACTCACATTGACGAATTATCGCAGAAATATCGTCGCTATGAAATACTACGGGTTCTATGAGTTCTCCTTTTACATCGAGTTACGTTTCTATGGAAACGACGGGACTTTCTTTTGGGATACGAGTATCTCCTTTCCGATGAACTATTCCTTCATTACTGCATCCCTCGCACTTTCACATTGACTAATTAGCACTGAAATTGCGTGGCTATGAAATACTATGGGTTCTATGACTTCTCCTTCAAAATCAAGTACCGATTCCATGGTAACGACAGGATTTTCTACTGGTACACAAGTATCTCCTTTCCGATGCACTATTCCTTCTGTACTTTATCCCTCGCTGCCTCACATTGACGAATTAACACTGATATTGCGTCGCTTTGAAATTCTATGCGTTCTATGACTCCCCCTTTAAAATCAAGTAACGTTTCTATAGAAACGGCAGGATTTTCTTTGGGGATACGAGGATATCCTTTCCGATGCACTATTCCTTTTTTACTGCGTCTCTCGCTCCCTCACATTGACGAATTAACACAGAAATTGCGTCGCTATGAAATACTATGGGTTCTATGACTTCTCTTTCTAAATCGAGTATCGTTTCTATGGGAACGACAGGATTTTCTTTTGGGATACGACTATCTCCTTTCCGATGCACTATGCCTACTGTAGTGCATCCGACGCTCCCTCACATTGGCGAATTAACACGGAAATTGCGTCGCTATGAAATACTATGGGTTCTACGACTTCTCCTTCGAAATCGAGTAACGTCACTATTGAAACGACAGGATTTTCTTTTGGGATACTAGTATCTCCTTTCCGATGCACTATTCCGTCATGACTGCATCCCTCGCTCCCTCACATTGACCAAATATCACAGATATTGCGTCGCTATGAAATACTACGGGTACCATGACTTCTCCATCTAAGTCGAGTACCGTTTCTATGGAAACGACAGGATATTCTTTTGGGAATCGAGTATCTCCTCTCCGATGAACTATTAGTTCTTTACTGCATCCCTCGCTCCCTCGCATTGAAGAATAAGCACAGAAATTGCGTCGCTGTGAAATACTATGTGTTCAACAACTTATCCTATCAAATCGAGTAACGTTCCTATTGAAGCGACAAAATTTTGTTTTGGGATACGAGTATCTCCTTTCCGATGTACTATTCCTTCCTTACTGCATCCGTGGCTCCCTCACATTGATGAATTATCACAGAAATTGCATCGCTATGGAATACCATGGGTTCTATTACATGTCCTTCTACATCGAGTAACGTTTCTATGGAAACGACAGGATTTTCTTTTGGGATACGTCTATCTCCTTTCCGATGCACTATGCCTTCTGTACAGCATCCCTCGCTCCCTCACATTGGAGAATTAATACGGAAACTTGCGTCGCTATGAAATACTATAGCTTCTATGACTTCTCCTTCTAAAGCGAGGAACGTTTCTATTGAAACGACAGGATTTTCTATTGGGATGCGAGTATCTCCTTTCCGATGCCCTATTAGTTTTTTACTGCATCCCTCGCTCCCTCACATTGAAGAATAAGCACAGAAATTGCGTTACTGTGAAATACTATGGTTTCTATAACTTCTCCTATCAAATCGAGTAACGTTTCTATGGAAACGACAGGATTTTCTTTTGGGATACGACTATCTCCTGTCCGATGCACTATGCCTTCTGTACTGCATCCCTCGCTCTGTGACATTGACGAATTAACACGGAAATTGCGTCGCTATGAAATACTATGGATTCTATGACTTCTCTTTCTAAATCGAGTATCGTTTCTATGGAAACGACAGGAATATCTTTTGGGATACGACTATCTTCTTTCCGATCCAGTATTCCCTCTCTACTGCATCCCTCGCTCCTTCACATTGACGAAATAACGCAGAAATTGCGTCGCTATGAAATACTCTGGGTTCTATATCTTCTCCTTCTAAATCGAGTAACGTTTCTATTGAATTGACAGGATTTTGTTTTGGGATACGAGTAACTCCTTTCCGATGCAGTATCCCTTCTTCACTGCATCCCTCGCTCCCTCACATTGACGAATTAACACAGAAATTGCGTGGCAATGAAATACTATTGATTCTATTACTTCTCCTTCTAAATCGAGAAACGTTTCTATGGAAACGACAGGAATTTCTTCTGGTATACGAGTATCTACTTTCCGATGCGTTATTCCTTCTTTACTGCATCCCTCGCTCACTCACATTGACGAATTAACACAGATATTGCGTCGCTATGAAATACTATGGGTTCTATGACTTCTCCTTCTAAAGCGAGTAACGTTTCTATTGAAACGACAGGATTTTCTATTGGGATGCGAATATCTCCTTTCCGATGCCCTAATAGTTTTTTACTGCATTCCTCGCTCCCTCACATTGACGAATTAACACAGAAATTGCGTCGCTATGAAATACTATGGGTTCTATGACTTCTCCTTCTAAATCGACTAATGTTTCTATTGAAATGACAGGATTTTCTTTTGGGATACGAGTATCTCCTTTCCGATGCACTATTCCTTCTTTACTGCATCCCCCGCTCCCTCACATTGACGAATTAACACAGATATTTTGTCGCTATGAAATACTATAGGTTCTATGACTTCTCCTTCAAAATCGAGTAACGTTTCTATGGAGACGACAGGATTTTCTTTTGGGATACGAGTATCTCCTCTCCGATGCACTATTCCTTCTTTACTGCATCCCTCGTTCCCCCACATTGACGGATACGCACAGAAATTGCGTCGCTGTGAAATACTAAGGGTTCTAAGACTTTTCCTTCTAAATCGAGTAACGTTTCTATGGAAACGACAGTATTTTCTTTTTGGATACGACTATCTCCTTTCCCATGCACTATTCCTTCTTTACTGCATCCCTCGTTCCCCCACATTGACGAATACGAACAGAAATTGCGTCGCTGTGAAATACTAAGGGTTCTAAGACTTCTCCTTCTAAATCGAGTAACGTTTCTATGGAACCGACAGGATTTTCTTTTGGAATACGAGTATCTCCTTTCCGATGCACTATTCCTTCTTTACTGCATCCCTCGCACACTCACATTGACAAATTAACACAGAAATTGCGTCGCTGTGAAATACTATTGGTTTTATGTCATCTCCATCTAAATCGAGTAACGTCTCTACGGAAACAACAGGATTTTCTTTTGGGATACATATATCTCCTTTCCGATGCACTATTCCTGCTTTACTGCATCGCTCTGTCCCTCTCATTGACGAATAACAACACAAATTGCGTCGCTATGAATTACTATGGGTTCTATGACTTCTCCTTCTAAATCGAGCAACACTTCTATGGAAACAACAGGATTTGCTTTCGGGATACGAGTATCTCCTTTCCGATCAACTATTCCTTCATTACTGCATCACTCGCTCCCTCACATTGACGAATTAACACTGAAATGGCGTCGCTATGAATTACTATGGGTTCTATGACCTTTCCTTCTAAATCGAGTAACGTTTCTATTGAAACGTCAGGATTTTCTTTCGGGATACGGTTATCTTCTTTCCGATGCAATATTCCTTATTTACTGCATCCCTCGCTCACTCACATTGACGAATTAACACAGAAATGGCGTCGCTGTGAAATACTAGGGGTTCCATGACTTCTCCTTCTAAATCGATTAACGTGTCTATGGAAGCGACAGGATTTTCTTTCGGGATACGGTTATCTTCTTTCCGGTGCAATATTGCTTCTTTACTGCATCCCCCGCTCCCTCACATTGAATAATTAACACAGAAATTCATCGGTATGAAATACTATGGGTTCTATGACTTCTCCATTTAAATCGTGTAACGTTTCTACTGAAACGACAGGATTTTCTTTTAGGATACGAGTATCTCCTATCCGATGCACTATTCCTTCTATAATGCATCCCTGGCATCCGCACATTGACGAAATAACACAGAAATTGCGAGACTATGGAATTCTATGGCTTCAATGACCTCTCCTTCTAATCGAGTAACGTTTCTATGGAAACGACAGGATTTTCTTTTGGGATACGAGTATCTCCTCTCCGATGCACTATTCCTTCTTTACTGCATCCCTCGTTCCCCCACATTGACGAATTAGAACAGAAATTGCGCCGCTATGAAATACTATGTGTTCTATGAATTCTACTTGTAAATCGAGTAACGTTTCTATGGTAACGACAGGATTTTCTTTTGGGATACGTGTATCTCTTTTCCGATGCACTATTCCTTCTTTACTGCATCCCTCGCTCCCTGACATTGACGATTTAACACAGAAATGGCTTCGCTGTGAAATACTATTGGTTTCATGTCATCTCCATCTAAATCGAGTAACGTTTCCATGGAAACAACAGGATTTTTATTTGGGATACGAGTATCTCCTTTCCGATGCACTATTCCTGCTATACTGTATTCTTCTCTCCCTCACATTGACGAATTTACACAGAAATTGCGTCGGTATGAATTACTATGGGTTCTATGGCGTCTCCTTCTAAATCGAGTAACGTTTCAATGGAAGTGACAGGATTTCCTTTTGGGATAGCAGTATCTCCTTTCCGATGCGCTGTTCCTTCTTTACTGCATCCCTCGCTCCCTCACATTGACGAATTAACACAGAAATGGCGTCGCTATGAAATTCTAAGGGTTCCATGACATTTCCTTCTAAATCGAGTAACGTTTCTATGGGGGCGACAGGATTTTCTTTCGGGATACGGTTATCTTCTTTCCGATGCAATATTCCTTCTTTACTGCATCCCTCGCTCCCTCATATTGTCGAATTAACACAAAAATTGCGTCGCTATGAAATACTATGGGTTCTATGACTTCTACTTCTAAATGGAGTAGCGTTTCTATGGGAACGACAGGATTTTCTTTTGGGATTCGAGTATCTCCTTTCTGATGAACTATTCCATCCTTACTGCATTACTCGCTCCCTCACATTGACGGATTAACACAGAAATGGCGTCGCTATGAAATACTATGGGTTCTATGACTTCTCCTTCTAAATCGAGTAACGTTTCTATGGAAAAGTCAGGATTTTCTTTCGGGATACGGTTATCTTCTTTCCGATGCAATATTCCTTCGTTACTGCATCCCTCGCTCCCTCACATTGACGAATTAACACAGGCATTGCGTCGCTATTAAATACTATGGGTTCTATTTCTTCTCCTTCTAAATCGTGTAACGTTTGTATTGAAATGACAGGATTTTCTTTGGGGATACGAGTATCTCCTTTCCGATGCACTATTCCTTCTTTACTGCAGCCCTCGATCCCTCTTATTGAAGAATAAGCACATAAATTGCGTCGCTATGAAATACTATGTGTTCTAAGACTTCTCCTTCTAAATCGAGTAACGTTTCTATGGATACGCCAGGACTATCTTTTGGTATACGAGTATCACCTTTCCGATGCACTATTCCTTCTTTACTGCATCCCTTGCTCCCTCACATTGACGAATTAACACAGAAATTGCGTCGCGAAGAAATGCTATGGGTTCTATGAGTTCTCCTTGTAAATCGAGTAACGTTTCTATGGAAGCGAAAGGATTTTCTTTTGGTATACGAGTATCTCCATTCCGATGAACTATTCCTTATTTACTGCATCACTCGCACCCTCACTTTGACGAATTAACAATGACATTGCGTCGCTATGAAATACTATAGATTATATGACTTTCTCTAAATCGAATAACGTTTCTATGGAAACGACAGTATTTTCTTTTTGGATACGAGTATCTCCTTTCTGATGCACTAATCCTTCTTTACTGCATCCCTCGTTCCCTCACATTGCCGAATAAGCAAAGAAATTGTGTCGCTATGAAATACTATGTGTTCTATGACTTCTCCTTCTAAATCGAGTAACGTTTCTATGGAGCCGGCAGGATTTTCTTTTGGGATACGAGTATCCCCATTCCGATGTACTATTCCTTCTTTACTGCATCCCTCGCTCCCTCACATTGACGAATTAACACAGAAATGTCGTTGCTAGAAATACTATGCGTTCTATGACTTCTCCTCCTAAATCGAGTAACGTGTCTGTGGATACGACAGGATCTTCGTTTGGGATACGAGTATCTCATTTCCGATGAACTATTCCATCTTTACTGCATCACTCGCTCCCTCACATTGACGAATTAAAACAGAAATGGCGTCGCTATGAAATAATATGTGTTCCATGACTTCTCATTCTAAATCGAGAAACGTTTGTATGGAAACGTCAGGATTTTTTTTGGGGATACGCTTATCTTCTTTCCGATGCAATATTCCTTCTTTACTGCATCCCTCGCTCCCTCACATTGATGAATTAACACAGTAATTGCGTCGCTATGGAATACTATGGATTCTATGAATTCTACTTCTAAATCGAGTAAAGTTTCTATGGAAACGACAGGATTTCCTTTTGGGATAGGAGTATCTCCATTCCACTGCACTATTCCTTCTTTACTGCATCTCTGGCTCCCTCACAGTGTCGAATTATCACAGAAATTGCGTCGCTATGGAATACTATGGGTTCAAAGACATCTCTTTCTAAATCGAGTAACGTTTCTATGGCAACGACAGGATTTTCTTTTGGGATACTACTAACTCTTTCCGATGCACTTTTCCTTCTTTACTGCATCCCACGTTCCCTCACATTGACGAATACGCACAGAAATTGCGTCGCTGTGAAATACTAAGGGTTCTATGACTTCTCCTTCTAAATCGAGTAACGTTTCTATGGAGACGACTGGATTTTCTTTTCGGATACGAGTATCACCTTTCCGATGCACTATTCCTTCTTTACTGCATCCCTTGCTCCCTCACATTGACGAATTAACGCAGAAATTGCGTCGCGATGAAATACTATGGGTTCTATGAGTTCTCCTTCTGAATCGAGTAACATGTCTATGGAAGCGACAGGATTTTCTTTCGGGATACGATTATCTTCGTTCCGGTGCAATATTCCTTCTTTACTTTATTCCCCGCTCCCTCACATTGAATAATTAACACAGAAATTGCGTCGCTATGAAATACTAGGTGTTCCATGACTTCTCCTTCTAAATCGAGTAACATGTCTATGGAAGCGACAGGATTTTCTTTCGGGATACGGTTATCTTCTTTCCGATGCACTATTCCTTCTTTACTGCATCCCTCGCTCCCTCACATTGATGATTTAACACAGAAATGGCTTCGCTGTGAAATACTATTGGTTTTATGTCATCTCCATCTAAACCGAGTAACGTTTCCATGGAAACAACAGGATTTTCCTTTGGGATACGAGTATCTCCTATCCGATGGACTATTCCTTCTTTAATGCATCCCTGAATTCCGCACATTGACGAATTAACACAGAAATTGCGAGGCTATGGAATTCTAGGGCTTCAATGACCTCTCCTTCTAATCGAGTAACGTTTCTATGGAAACGACAGGATTTTCTTTTGGGATACGAGTATCTCCTCTCCGATGCACTATTCCATCTTTACTGCATCACTCGCTCCCTCACATTGACGAATTAAAACAGAAATGGCGTCGCTATGAAATACTATGGGTCCATGACTTCTCCTTCTAAATCGAGAAACGTTTCTGTGGAAACGTCAGGATTTTCTTTCGGGATACGCTTATCTTCTTTCCGATGCAATATTCCTTATTTACTGCATCCCTCGCTCCCTCACATTGATGAATTAACACAGAAATTGCGACGCTATGGAATACAATGTGTTCTATGACTTCTCCTTCTCAATCGAGTAACGTTTCTATGGAAACGAGAGGATTTTCATTTGGTATACGAGTATCTCCTTTCCGATGCACCATTTCTTCTGTACTGCATCCCTCGCACCCTCACATTGACAAATTAACACAGAAATTGCGTCGCTGTGAAATACCATTGGTTTTAAGTCATCTACATCTAAATCGAGTGACGTTTCTACGGAAACAACAGGATTTTTGTTTGGGATACGAGTATCTCGTTTCCGATGCACTATTCCTGCTTTACTGCATTCCTCTGTCCCTCACATTGACGAATTAACACTGAAATGGCATCGCTATGAATTACTATGGGTTCTATGACCTTTCCTTCTAAATCGAGTAACTTTACTATTGAAACGTCAGGATTTTCTTTCGGGATACGGTTATCTTCTTTCCGATGCAATATTCCTACTTTACTGAATCCCTCGCTCCCTCACATTGACGAATTAACACAGAAATGGCGTCGCTATGAAATACTAGGTGTTCCATGACTTCTCCTTCTAAATCGAGTAACATGTCTATGGAAGCGACAGGATTTTCTTTCGGGTTACGGTTATCTTCTTTCCGATGCACTATTCCTTCTTTACTGCATCCCTCGCTCCCTCACATTGATGATTTAACTCAGAAATGGCTTCGCTGTGAAATACTATTGGTTTTATGTCATCTCCATCTAAACCGAGTAACGTTTCCATGGAAACAACAGGATTTTCCTTTGGGATACGAGTATCTTCTTTCCGATGCACTATTCCTGCTATACTGTATTCTTCTCTCCCTCACATTGACGAATTTACACAGAAATTGCGTCGCTATGAATTACTATGGGTTCTATGACGTCTCCTTCTAAATCGAGTAACGTATCAATGGAAACGACAGGATTTCCTTTTGGGATAGGAGTATCTCCTTTCCGATGCGCTATTCCTTCTATACTGCATTCCTCGCTGCCTCACAAAGACGAATTAACACAGAAATGGCGTCGCTATGAAATTCTATGGGTTCCATGACATCTCGTTCTAAATCGAGTAACGTTTCTATGGAGACGACAGGATTTTCTTTCGGGTTACGGTTATCTTCTTTCCGATGCAATATTCCTTCTTTACTGCATCTCTCGCTCCCTCACATTGACGAATTGACACAAAAATTGCGTCGCTATGAAATACTATGGGTTCTATGTCTTCTCTTTCTAAAACGAGTAACGTATGTATTGAAACGACAGGATTGTCTTTGGGGATACGAGTATCTCCATTCCTATGCACTATTCCTTCTTTACTGCAGCCCTCGATCCCTCTTATTAAAGAATAAGCACAGAAATTGCGTCGCTATGATATACTATGTTTTCTAAGACTTCTCCTTCTAAATCGAGTAACGTTTCTATGGATACGCCAGGACTTTCTTTTGGTATACGAGTATCTCCTTTCCGATGCACTATTCGTTCTGTACTGCATCCCTCTCTCCCTCACATTGACGAATTAGCACAGAAATTGCGTCTCTGTGAAATACTGTGGGTTCAATGGCTTCCCCTTCTAAATCGAGTACCGTTTCTATTTAATGTACAGAATTTTCTTTTGGGATACGAGTATCTCCATTCCGATGCACAATTCCTTCTTCACTGCATCTCTGGCTCCCTCACTGTGTCGAATTATCACAGAAATTGCGTCGCTATAGAATACTATGGGTTCAAAGACTTCTCTTTCTAAATCGAGTAACGTTTCTATGGGAACGACAGGATTTTCTTTTGGGATACGACTAACACCTTTCCGATGCACTATTCCTTCTTTACTGCATCCCCCGTTCCCTCACATTGACGAATACGCACAGAAATTGCGTCGCTGTGAAATACTAAGGGTTCTATGACTTCTCCTTCTAAATCGAGTAACGTTTCTATGGAGACGACTGGATTTTCTTTTCGGATACGAGTATCACCTTTCCGATGCACTATTCCTTCTTTACTGCATCCCTTGCTCCCTCACATTGACGAATTAACGCAGAAATTGCGTCGCGATGAAATACTATGGGTTCTATGAGTTCTCCTTATTATTCGAGTAACGTTTCTATGGATGCGAAAGGATTTTCTTTTGGTATACGAGTATCTCCTTTCCGATGCACTATTCCTTATTTACTGCCTCCCTCGCTCCGTCACATTGACGAATTAACAATGACATTGCGTCGCTATGGAATACTATAGGTTCTATGACGTTTTCTAAATCGAATGACGTTTCTATGGAAACGACGGTATTTTCTTTTTGGATACGAGTATCTCCTTTCCGATGCACTATTCCTGCTTTACTCCATCCCACTCTCCTTCACAATGACGAATTAACACAGAAAATGCGTCGGTACGAAATACTATGGGTTCTATTACTACTCCTTCTAAATCGAGTAACGTTTCTGTGAATACGATAGGATCTTCGTTTGGGATATGAATATCTCCTCTCCGATGAACTATTCCATCTTTACTGCATCACTCGCTCCCTCACATTGACGAATTAAAACTGAAATGGCGTCGCTATGAATTACTATGTGATCTATGACTTCTCCTTCTAAATCGAGTAACGTTTCTATGGAAACGTCAGGATTTTCTTTCGGGATACGCTTATCTCCTTTCCGATGCAATATTCCTTATTTACTGCATCCCTCGCTCCCTCACATTGATGAATTAACACAGAAATTGCGACGCTATGGAATACTATGTGTTCTATGACTTCTCCTTCTAAATCGAGTAACGTTTCTATGGAAACGAGAGGATTTTCTTTTGGTATACGAGTATCTCCTTTCCGATGCACCATTTCTTCTGTCCTGCATCCCTCGCACCCTCACATAGACAAATTAACACAGAAATTGCGTCGCTGTGTAATACTATTGGTTTTAAGTCATCTCCATCTAAATCGAGTAACGTTTCTACGGAAACAACAGGATTTTCTTTTGGGATACGGGTATCTCTTTCCGGTACACTATTCCTGCTTTACTGCATTCCTCTGTCCCTCACATTGACAAATTAACACACAAATTGCGTCGCTATGAATTACTATGGGTTCTATGAATTCTCCTTCTAAATCGAGTAACGTTTCTATGGAGACGACTGGATTTCCTTTAGGGATACGAGTATCTCCTATCCGATGCACTATTCCTCCTTTACTGCATCCCGCACTCCCTCACATTGACGAATTAACAACGAAATGGCGTCGCTATGAAATACTATGGGCACAATGACTTCTCCTTCTAAATCGAGTGACGTTACTATGGAAACGACAGGACTATCTTTGGGGATACGAGTATCTCCCTTCCGATGCACTATTCCTTCATTACTGCATCCCTCGTTCCCCCACATTGACGAATTAGCACAGAAATTGGTCGCTATGAAATACTATGTGTTCTATGAATTCTACTTATATATCGAGTAACGTTTCTATGGAAACGACAGGATTTTCTTTTGGGATACGAGTATCTGCTCTCCGATGCACTATTCCATCTTTACTGCATCCCTCGCTCCCTCTCATTGACGAATTAGCACAGAAATTGCGTCGCTGTGAAATACTATTGGTTTTAAGTCATCTCCATCTAAATCGAGCAACACTTCTATGGAAACAACAGGATTTTCTTTCGGGATACGAGTATCTCCTTTCCGATGAACTATTCCTTCTTTACCGCATCACTCGCTCCCTCTCATTGACGAATTAACACTGAAATGGCGTCGCTAGAAGTACTATGGGTTCTATGACCTTTCCTTCTAAATCGAGTAACGTTTCTATTTAAACGTCAGGATTTTCTTTCGGGATACGGTTATCTTCTTTCCGATGCAATATTCCTTCTTTACTGCATCCCTCGCTCCCTCACATTGACGAATTAACACAGAAATTGCGCCGCTATGAAATACTATGGGTTCAATGGCTTCTCCATTTATATCGAGTAACGTTTGTATTGAAACGACAGGATTTTATTTTGGGATACGAGTATCTCCTATCCGATGCACTATTCCTTCTTTAATGCATCCCACGCTTCCGCACATTGACGAATTAACACAGAAATTGCGAGGCTATTGAATTCTATGGCTTCAATGACCTCTCCTTCTAATCGAGTAACGTTTCTATGGAAACGACAGGATTTTCTTTTGGGATACGAGTATCTCCTCTCCGATGCACTATTCCTTCTTTACTTCATCCCTCGTTCCCCCACATTGACGAATTAGCACAGAAATTGCGTCGCTATGAAATACTATGTGTTCCATGAATTCTACTTCTAAATCGAGTAACGTTTCTATGGAAACGACAGGATTTTCTTTTGGGATACGAGTATCTCCCTTCCGATGCACAATTCCTGCTATACTGTATTCTTCTCTCCCTCACATTGACGAATTAACACAGAAATTGCGTCGCTATGAATTACTATGGGTTCTACGACGTCTCCTTCTAAATCGAGTAACGTTTCAATGGAAACGACAGGATTTCCTTTTGGGATAGGAGTATCTCCTTTCCGCTGCGCTATTCCTTCTTTACTGCATCCCTCGCTCCCTCACATTGACGAATTAACACAGAAATGGCGTCGCTATGAAATTCTATGTGTTCCATGATATCTCCAACTAAATCGAGTAACGTTTCCATGGAGACGACAGGATTTTCTTTCGGGATACAGTTATCTTCTTCCCGATGCAATATTCCTTCTTTACTGCATCCCTCGCTCCCTCACATTGACGACTTAACACAGAAATTGCGTCGCTATGAAATACTTTGGGTTCTATGACTTCTGCTTCTATATGGAGTAACGTTTCCATGGGAACGACAGGATTTTCTTTTGGGATTCCAGTATCTCATTTGTGATGAACTATTAAATCCTTACTGCATTACTCGCTCCCTCACATTGACGAATTAACACAGAAATGGCGTCGCTATGAAATACTGAGAGTTCTATGACTACTCCTTCTAAATCGAGTAACGTATGTATTGAAACGACAGGATTTTCTTTCGGGACACGAGTATCTCCTTTGCGATGCACTATTCCTTCTTTACTGCATCCCTCGCTCCCTCCCATTGACGAATTAACACAGAAATAGCGTGGTTATGGTATACTATGGGTTCTAAGACTTCTCCTTCTAAATCGAGTAACGTTACTATGGATACGACAGGACTTTCTTTTGGTATACGAGTATCTCCTTTCCGATGCACTATTCCTTCTGTACTGCATCCCTCTCTCCCTCACATTGACGAATTAACACAGATATAGCTTGGCTATGGTATACTATGGGTTCTAAGACTTCTCCTTCTAAATCGAGTAACGTTACTATGGATACGACAGGACTTTCTTTTGGTATACGAGTATCTCCTTTCCGATGCACTATTCCTTCTGTACTGCATCCCTCTCTCCCTCACATTGACGAATTAACACAGTAATTGCTTCTCTATGAAATACTGTGGGTTCAATGACTTCTCCTTCTAAATCGAGTAACGTTTCTATTGAAACGACAGGAATTTCTTTTGGGATACGAGTATCTCCTTCCCGATGCACTATTCCTTCTTTACTGCAAACCTGGCTCCCTCACATTGACGTATTAACACAGATATTGCGACGCTATGGGATACTTAGTGTTCCATGACTTCTCCTTCTAAATCGAGTAACGTTTATATGGAAACGACAGGATTTTCTTTGGGATACGAATATCTCCTTTCCGAAGCACTATTCCTTCTTTACAACATCCCTCGCTCCCTCACATTGACGAATTAACACAGATATTGCGTTGCCATGAAATACTATGGGTTCTATCACTTCTCCTTCTAAATCGAGTAACCTTTAGTTGGGAACGACAGGATCTTCTTTTGGGATGCAACTATTTCCTTTCCGATGCACTATTCTCTCTTTACTGCCTCCCTCGCTCCCTTACATTGACGAATAAGCACAGAAAATGCGTCGCTATGAAATACTATGGGTTCTTGACTTCTCCTTCTAAATCGAGTAACGTTTCTATGGAAACGACAGGATTTTCAATTGGGATTCGAGTGTCTCCTTTCCCATGCACTATTCCTTCTTGACTGCATCCCTCGCTCCCTCACATTGACGATTTAACATAGAAATTGCGTCGCTATGCAATACTATGGGTTCTATGACTTCTCCTTCCAAATCGAGTAACGTTCCATGGAAACGACAGGAACTTCTATTGGGATACGAGCATCTCAATTCCGATGCACTATTCCTTTTTTACTGCATTCCTCACTCCTTCGCATTGACGAATTAACACAGAAATTGCGTCGCTATGAAATAGTATGGGTTCTATGACTTCTCCTTCTAAATCGAGTAACGTTTCTATGGAAACAAAAGGATTTTCGTTTGGGATACGAGTATCTCCTTTCCGATGCCCATTTCCTTCATTACTGCATCCCTCGCTCCCACACATTGACGAATTTACACAGAAATAACCTCGCTATGTAATACAATGGGTTATATGACTTCTCCTTCTAAATCGAGTAACGTTTCCACGGAAACGACAGGATTTTCATTTTGGATACGAGTATCTCCTTTCCGATGCACTATACCTTCTTTACTGCATACCTCGCTCCCTCACTTTGACGACTTAATACAGAAAATGCGTCGCTATGATATACTATGGGTTCTATGACCTCTCCTTCTAAATCGAGTAACGTTTCTATGGATACGACAGGTTTTTTTTTGGTATACGAGTATCTCCTTTCCGATGCACTATTCCGTCTTTTCTGCATCCCTCGCTCCCTCACATTGACGAATTAACACGGAAATTGCGTCGCCTTGAAATACAATGCGTTCTATAACATCTCATTCTAAATCGAGTAACGTTTAGTTGGGAACGACAGGATTTTCTTTTGGGATGCAACTATCTCCTTTCGGATGCACTATTCCTTCTTTACTGCATCCCTCGCTCCCTCACATTGACGAATAAGCACAGAAATTGCATTGCTATGAAATACTATGAGTTCTATGACTTCTCCTTCTAAAGCGAGTAACGCTTCTATGGGAACGACAGTATTTTCTTTTGGGATACGAGTATCTCCTTTCCGATGCAGTATTCTTTCTTTACTGAATCCCTCGCTGCCTAACATTGACGAATTAGCACAGTTGTTGCGTCGCTATGGAATACTATGTGTTCTATGACTTCTCCTTTAAAATCGAGTAACGTTTCTATATAAACGACAGGATTTTCTTTTGGTATACGAGTTACTCCTTTCCGATGCACTATTCCTTCTTTACTGCATCCCTTGCTCCCTCACATTGAAGAATTAACTCAGAAATTGCGTCGCTATGGAATTCTATTCGTTCTATGACTTCTCCTTCTAAATCGAGTAACATTTCCATGGAAACGACAGGATTCTCTTTCGGGTTACGAGTATCTCCTATCCGATGTACTATTCCTTCATTACTGCATCCCTCGCTCCTTCACAATAATGTATAAACACAGACATTGCGTCGTTGTGAAATACTATGGGTTCTATGACTTCTCCTTCATTTTCGGGTATCGTTTCCGTGGAAACAGCAAGATTTTCTTTTGTGATACGAGTATCTCCATTCCGATGCACTATTCCTTCCTTACAGCATCCTTAGCTCCCTCACATTGACGAGTTAAAACAGAAATTGCGTCACTATGAAATACTTTTAGTTCTATGACTTCTCACTCTAAATCGAGTAACATTTCTATGGAGACGGCAGGATTTTTCTTTGGGATACGACTATCTCCTTACCGATGCCCCATTCCTTCATTACTGCATCCCTGGTTCCCTAGGATTGACGAATTAACACAGAAATTGCGTCGCTATGAGGTACTATCGGTTCTATGACCTCTCCTTCTAAATCGAGTAACGCTTCTGTGCTAACGACAGGATTTTGTTTTGGGAAACGAGTATCTCCATTCGATGAACTGCTCCTTTTTTACTGCATCCCTCGCTCCCTCATATTGCAGAATAAGCATAGATATTGCGTCGATGTGAAATAGTATGGTATCTATGACATCTCCTTCTAAATCGAGTAACGTTTCTAAGGAAACGACAGGATCTTCTTTGGGATACGACCACCTCCTTTCCGATGTACTATTCCTTCTGTACTGCATCCCTCGCTCACTCACATTGACGAAGTAACTCACAAACTGCGTCGCTATGAAATACTACGGGTTCGATGACTTTACCTTCCAAATCGAGTAACATTCCATGGAAAGGAGATGAATTTCTATTGGAATACGAGCATCTCAATTCCGATCCACTATTCCTTTTTTACTGCATCCCTCGCTCCCTCGCATTGACGAATTAACACAGGAATTTCGTCGCTATGAAATACCATGTGTTCTATGAGTTCTGTTTCTAAATCGAGTTTTGTTTCCATGGAAACGACAGGATTTGTTTGGGGATACGAGAAACAGCTTTCCGAGCCGCTATTCCAGTCTCACTGCATCTACCGCTCCCTCACATTGACGAATTAACACAGAAATTGCGTCGCAATGAAATACAATGGGTTATTTGACTTCTCCTTCTAAATCGAGTAACGTTTCCACGGAAACGACAGGATTTTATTTTTGGATACGAGTATCTCCTTTCCGATGCACTATTCCTTCTTTACTGCATACCTCGCTCCCTCACATTGACGACTAAATACAGAAAATATGTCGCTATGATATACTATGGGATCTATGACCTCTCCTTCTAAATCGAGTAACGTTTCTATGGATACGACAGGATTTTTTTTGGTATACGAGTATCTCCTTTCCGTTGCACTATTCCTTCTTTTCTGCATCCCTCGGTCCCTCACATTGACGAATTAACACAGAAATTGCGTCGCCTTGAAATACAATGCGTTCTATAACGTCTCATTCAAAATCGAGTAACGTTTAGTTGGGAACGACAGGATTTTCTTTTGGGATGCAACTATCTCCTTTCCGATGCACTATTCCTTCTTTACTGCATCCCTCGCTCCCTCAGATTGACGAATAAGCACAGATATTGCTTCGCTATGAAATACTATGGGTTCTATGCCTTCTCCTTCTAAAGCGAGTAACGTTTCTATGGGAACGACAGGATTTTCTTTTGGGATACCAGTATCTCCTTTCCGATGCACTATTCTTTCTTTACTGCATCCCTCGCAGCCACACATTGACGAACTAGCACAGTAGTAGCGTCGCTATGGAATACTATGTGTTCTATGACTTCTCCTTCTAAATCGAGTAACGTTTCTGTGGAAACGACACAATTCCTTTTCGGATACGACTATCTCCATTTCGATGCACTATTCCTTCTGTACTGCATCCCTTGCTCGATCACATTGAAGAATTAACTCAGAGATTGCGTCGCTATGAAATTCTAAGGGGTTCTATGACTTCTCCTTCTAAATCGAGTAACGTGTCTATAGAAACGACAGGATTTTCTTTTGGGATACGAGTATCTCCTTTCCGATGCACTATTCCTTATTTACTGCATCCCTGGCTCCCTCACATTGACGACTTAACACAGAAATTGCGTCGCTATGGAATACTATGTGTTCTATGACTTCTCCTTCTAAATCGAGTAACGTTTTAATGGAAAGACAGGCATTTCTTTTGGGATACGAGTATCTCCTTTCCGTTGCACTATTCCTTATTTACTGCATCCCTGGCTCCCTGACATTGACGACTTAACACAGAAATTGCGTCGCTATGGAATACTATGTGTTCTATGATTTCTCCTTCTAAATCGAGTAACGTTTCTATGGAAACGACAGAATTTTCTTTTGGTATACGAGTATTTCCTTTCCGATGCACTATTCCTTCTTTACTGCATCCCCCTCTCCATTAAATTGACGAATTTCCACAGAACTTGCGTCGCTATGAAATACTATGGGTTCTATAACTTCTCCTTCTTAATCGAGTAACATTTCCATGGAAACGACAGGATTTTCTTCTCGGATACGAGTATCTCCTTTCCGATGCACTATTCCTTCTCTCATGCATCCCTCGCTCCCTCACATTGACGATTTAACACAGAAATTGCGTCGCTATGATATACTATGATTTCCATGACTTCTCCTTCTACATCGAGTAACGTTTTATGGAAACGGCAGGATTTTCTTTTGGGATACGTGTATCTCCTCTCCGATGCCCTTTTCCTTCTTTACTGCAACCCTCGCTCCCTCACATTGACGAATTAACACAGATATTGCGTCGCCTTGAAATACTATGCGTTCTACAACTTCTCTTTCTAAATCGAGTAACGTTTAGTTGGGAACGACAGGATTTTCTTTTGGGATGCAACTATCTCCTTTCTGATGCACTAATCCTTCTTTACTGCATTCCTCGCTCCATCACATTGACGAATAAGCACAGAAATTGCGTCGCTATGAAATACGATGTGTTCCATGAATTTTCCTTCTAAATCGAGTAACGTTTATATGGAAACGACAGGATTTTCTTTTGGGATACGAGTATCTCCTTTCTGATGCACTATTCCTTATTTTCAGCATCCCTGGCTCCCTCACATTGACAACACAGAAATTGCGTCGCTATGGAATACTATGTGTTCTATGACTTCTCCTTCTCATTCGAGTAACGTTTCAATGGAAACGACAGGATTTTCTTTTGCGATACGAGTTTCTACTTTCCGGTGCACTATTCGCTCCTTACTGCATCACTCGCTCCCTCACATTGACGAATTAACACAGAAATAGCGTCGCCTTGAAATACTATGAGTTCTATAACTTCTCCTCCTAAATCGAGTAACGTTTAGTTGGGAACGACAGGAATTTCTTTTCGGATGCAACTATCTCCTTTCTGATGCGCAATTCCTTCTTTACTGTTTCCCCCGCTCCATCACATTCACGAATAAGCACAGTAATTGCGTCGCTATGAAATATTATGGGTTCCATGGCTTCTCCTTCTAAATCGAGTAACGTTTCGATGGAAATGACAGGATTTTCTTTTGGGATAATAGTATCTCCTTTCCGATGCAAAATTCCTTCTTTACTGCATCCCTCGCTCCCTCACATAGACGAATTAACACAGAAAGTTCGTCTTATGAAATACGATGGATTCTATGACTTTTCCTTCTAAATCGAGTAACGTTTACATGGAAACTACAGGATTTTCATTTGGGATACGAGTATCTCCTTTCCGAAGCCCTTTTCCTTCTTTACTGCGTCCCTCGCTCCACCACATTGACGAATTAACACAGGAATTGCGTTGCTATGAAATACTGTGGGTTCTATAACATCTCCTTCTAAATCGAGTAACGTTTCGATGGAAACGACATGATTTTCTTTTGGTATACGAGTATCTAGTTTCCGATGCACTATTGCTTCTTTACTGCATCCCTGGCTCCCTCACATTGACGAATTAACGCAGAAATTGCGTCGCTATGAAATACTATGGGTTCTATGGCTTCTCCATCTAAATCGAGTAACGTTTCTATGGAAACGACAGGATTTTCTTTTGGGATTCAAGTATCTCCTTTCCGATGAACTATTCATTCTTTACTGCATCCCTCGCTCCCTCACATAGACTAATTACCACAAAAATTGCGTCGCTATGAAATACTATGGGTTCTATGGCTTCTCCTTCTAAATCGAGTAACGTTTCTATGGATACCACAGGATTTTCTTTTGGGATACGAGTATCTCCTTTCCGATGCCCTATTCCTTCCTTACTGCCACCCTCGTTCTCTCACATTGACGAATTAACACAGAAATTGCGTCGCTATGATATACTATTGGTAATATGACTTCTCCTTTTAAATCGAGTAACGTTTCCATGGAAACGACACGATTTTCTTCTGGTATAAGAGTATCTCCTTTCCGATGAACTATTCCTTCTTTACTGCATCGCTCGCTACCTCACATGGATGAATTAATACAGAAATTACGTCGCTATGTAATGCTATGGGTTCTATGACCGCTCCTTCTAAATCGAGTAACATCTCTATGGGAACGACGGGATTTTTTTTTGGTATACGAGTATGTCCTTTCCGATGTACTATTCCTTCTTTACTGCATTCCTCGCTCTCTCACATTGACGAATTAACACAGAAATTGCGTCGCTATGAAATACTATGATTTCTATGACTTCTCCTTCTAAATTGATTAACGTTTCTATGGAAACGACAGGATTTTCTTTTGGGATACGAGTATCTCCTTTCCGATGCACTATTCCTTCTTTACTGCATTCCTCTCTCCCTCACATTGACGAATTAATACAGATATTACGTCGCTATGATATACTATGGGATTTATGACTTCCCCTTCTAAATCCAATAACTTTTCTATAGATACGACAGGATTTTTTTTTTTGGTATACGAGTATCTCCTTTCCGATGCACTATTCCTTCTTTTCTGCATCCCTCGCTCCCTCACATTGCGAATAAGCACAGTAATTGCGTCCCTATGAAATACTATGGGTTCTATGGCTTCTCCTTCTAAATCGAGTAACGTTTCAATGGAAATGACAGGATTTTCTTTTGGAATATAACTATCTCCTATCCGATGCAAAATTCCTTCTTTACTGCATCCCTCGCTCCCTCACATAGACGAATAAGCACAGAAATTGCGTAGCTATGAAATACTATGAGTTCTATGGCTTCTCCTTCTAAATCTAGTAACGTTTCCATGGAAACGACAGGATTTTCTTTTGAGATTCCAGTACCTCCTTTCCGATGCCCTTTTCCTTCTTTACTGCATCCCTCGCTCCCTCACATTGACGAATTAACACAGAAATTGCGTCGCTATGATATACTATGGGTTATATGACTTCTCATTCTAAATCGAGTAACGTTTCTATGGAAAGGACAAGATTTTCTTTTGGTATACGAGTATCTAGATTCCGATGCACTATTGCTTCTTTACTGCATCCCTGGCTCCCTCACATTGACGAATTAATACAGAAATTACGTCGCTATGAAGTACTACGGGTTCTATGAGTTCTCCTTCTAAATCGAGTAACGTTTCTATGGAAACGACAGGATTTTCTTTTGGGATACCAGTATCTCCTTTCCGATGCACTATTCCTTCTTTACTGCATCCCTCGCTCCCTCACATTGACGAATTAACACAGGAATTGCGTCGCCTTGAAATACAATGCGTTCTATAACTTCTCCTTCTAAATCGAGTAACGCTTGGTTGGGAACGACAGGATTTTCTTTTGGGATGCAACTATCTCCTCTCCGATACACTAGTCCCTCTTTACTGCACACCTCGCTCCCTCACATTGACGAATAAGCACAGAAATTGCGTCGCTATGAAACACTATGAGTTCTATGGCTTCTCCTTCTAAATTGAGTAATGTTTCCATGGAAACGACAGGATTTTCTTTTGGGATTCCAGTACCTCCTTTCCGATGTCCTTATCCTTCTTTACTGCATCCCTCGCTCCCTCACATTGACGAATTAACACAGAAATTGCGTCGCTATGAAATACTATGGGTTATATGAATTCTCATTCTAAATCGAGTAACGTTTCCATGGAAACGATAGGATTTTCTTTTGGGATACGAGTATCTCCTTTCCGATGCACTATTCCTTCTTTACGGCATCCCTCTCTCCCTCACATTGACGAACTAATACAGATATCACGTCGCTATGATATACTATGGGTTTTATGACTTCCCCTTCTAAATCCAATAACTTTTCTATAGATACGACAGGATTTTTTTTTTCGTATACGAGTATCTCCTTTCCGATGCACTATTCCTTCTTTTCTGCATCCCTCGCTCCATCACATTGACGAATAAGCACAGAAATTGCGTCGCTATGAAACACGATGTGTTCTATGAATTTTCCTTCTAAATCGAGTAACGTTTATATGGAAACTACAGGATTTTCTTTCGGGATACGAGTATCTCCTTTCCGATGCACTATTCCTTATTTACTCCATCCCTGGCTCCCTCACATTGACAACACAGAAATTGCGTCGCTATGGAATACTATGTGTTCTATGACTTCTCCTTCTAAATCGAGTAACGTTTCAAAGGAAACGACAGGATTTTCTTTTGGGATACGAGTATCTACTTTCCGGTGCACTATTCGCTCCTTACTGCATCACTCGCTCCCTCACATTGACGAATTAACACAGTAATTGCGTCGCTTTGAAATACTACGGGTTCTATGATTTCCCCTTCTAAATCGAGTAACGTTTCTATTGAAACGACAGGATTTTCTTTTGGTATACGAGTATCTCCTTTCCGATGCACTATTCCCTCTATACTGCATCCCTAACTCCCTCACATTGACGAATTAACACAGAAATTGCGACGTTATGAATTACTGTGGGTTCTATAACATCTCCTTCTAAATCGAGTAACGTTTCTATGGAAACGACAAGATTTTCTTTTGGTATACGAGTATCTAGTTTCCGATGCACTATTGCTTCTTTACTGCATCCCTGGCTCCCTCACATTGACGAATTAATACAGAAATTACGTCGCTGTGAAATACTATGGGTTTTATGACCTCTCCTTCTTCATTGAGTGACGTTTCTATGGATACGACAAGATTTTTTTTTATTATACGAGTATCTCCTTTCCGATGCACTATTCCATCTTTTCTGCAACCCTCGCTCCCTGACATTGACGAATTAACACAGAAATTGCGTCGCTATGATATACTATTGGTAATATGACTTCTCCTTTTAAATCGAGTAACGTCTCCATGGAAACGACACGATTTTCTTCTGGTATAAGAGTATCTCCTTTCCGATGCACTATTCCTTCTTTACTGCATCGCTCGCTACCTCACATTGATGAATTAATACAGAAATTACGTCGCTATGTAATGCTATGGGTCTATGACCGCCCCTTGTAAATCGAGTAACGTCTCTATGGGAACGACAGTATTTTTTTTTTGGTATACGAGTATCTCCTTTCCGATGCACTATTCCTTCTTTACTGCATTCCTCGCTCCCTCCCATTGACGAATTAACATAGAAATTGCGTCTCTTTGAAATACTACGGGTTCTATGACTTCTCCTTCTAAATCGAGTAACGTTTCTACGGAAACGACAAGATTTTCTTTTGGTATACGTGTATCTCCTTTCCGATGCACTATTCCTTCTTTACTGCATCCCTCCCTCCCTTACATTGACGAATTTCCACAGAACTTGCGTCGCTATGAAATACTGAGGGGTTCTATGACTTCTCCTATCAAATCGAGTAACATTTCCATTTAAACGACAGGATTTTATTCTCGCATACGAGTATCTCCTTTCCGTTGCACAATTCCTTCTTTACTGCTTCCCTCGCTCCCTCACATAGACGAATTAACAATGAAATAGCGTCGCTATGAAATACTATGGGGTCTAAGGTTTCACCTTCTAAATCGAGTAACGTTTCTATTGAAACGACAGGATTTTCTTTTGGTATACGAGTATCGCCTTTCCGATTCACTATTCCCTCTTTACTGCATTCCTAACTCCCTCACATTGACGAATTAACACAGAAATTGCGTCGCTATGAAATACTGTGAGTTCTATAACATCTATTTCTAAATCGAGTAGCGTTTCTATGGACACGACAGGATTTTCTTTTGGTATACGAGTATCTCCTTTCCGATGCACTATTCCTTCTTTACTGCATCCCTTCGCTCCGTCACATTGACGAAATAGCACAGAAATTGCGTCGCTATGAAATACTATCGGTTCTATAACTTCTCCTTCTATATCGAGTAACGTTTCTATGGAAACGACGGGATTTTCTTTTGGGATACGAATATCACCTTTCCGATGCACTATTCCTTCTTTACAGCATACCTCGCTCCCTCACAGTGACGAATTACCGCAGAAATCTCGTCGCTATGAAATACTATGGGTTCTATGACTTCACCTTCTAAATCGAGTAACATTTCTATGGAATCGACAGGATTTTCATTTGGGATATGAGTATCTCCTTTCCGATGCACTATTCCTTCTTTACTGCATGCCTGGCTCCCTCACATTGACGAATTAAAGCAGAAATTGCGTCGCTATGTAATACTATGGGTTCTATGACTCCCCCTTCTAAAGCGAGTAACGTTTCTATGGAAACGACACGATTTTCTGTTGGGACACGCGTATCTCCTTACCGATGCACTATTCCTTCTTTACTGCATCCCTCGCTCCCTCACATTGACTAATTAACACAAAAATTGCGTCGCTATGAAATACTATGGGTTCTATGACTTCTCCATCTAAAGCGAGTAACGTTTCTATGGAAACGACAGGATTTTCTTTTGGGTTACGAGTATTCCTTCTTTACTGCAACCCTCGTTCCATCACATAGACGAATTAAGAACAAAACAGCATCGCTATGAAATATTTGGGTTCTATGACTTCTCCTTCTAAATCGAATAACGTTTCTATGGAAACGACAAGATTTTCTTTTGGGATACGAGTATCTCCTTTCCGATACTCCATTCCCTGTTTACTGCTTTCCTCGCTCCCTCACATTGACGAATTAACACAGAAGTTGCGCCGCTATGGAATACTATGGGTTCTATGACTTCTCCTTCTAAATCGAGTAACGTTTCTATGGAAACGCCAGAATTTTCTTTTGGGATACGACTATCTACTTTCCGATGCACTTTTCCTTCAGTACCGCATCCCTCGCCCCCACACATGCGAATTAACACAGAAATTGCGTCGCTATGATATATTATGGGGTCTATGATTTCTCCTTCTAAATCGAGTAACGTTTCTATTGAAGCGACAGGATTGTCCTTTGGGATACGAGTATCTCCTTTCCGATGCACTATTCCCTCTTTACTGCATCCCTTGCTCCCTCACATTGACGAATTAACGCAGAAACTGCGTCGCTATGAAATACAATGAGTTCAATGACTTCTCCTTCTAAATCGAGTGACGTTTCTATGGAAACGACAGAATTTTCTTTTGGGATACGAGTATCTCCTTTCTGATGCACTATTCCTTCCTTGCTGCATCCCTCGCTCTCTCACATTGACGAATTAACACAGAAATTGCGTCGCTATGAAATACTATGAGTTCTACGACTTCTCCTTCTAAATCGAGTAACGTTTCTATGGAAACGACAGGATTTTCTTTTGGGATACGAGTATCTACTTTCCGATGCACTATTCCCTCTTTACTGCATCCCTCGCTCCCTCACATTGACGAATAAACACAGAAATTGCGTCGCTTTGAAATACTACGGGTTCTATGTCTTCTCCTTTTCAATCGAGTATCGTTTCTACGGAAACGACAAGATTTTCTTTTGGTATACGTGTATCTCCTTTCCGATGCACTATTCCTTCTTTACTGCATCCCTCTCTCCCTTACATAGACGAATTTCCACAGAACTTCCGTCGCTATGAAATACAATGGGTTCTATGACTTCTCCTATCAAATCGAGTAACATTTCCATTTAAACGACAGGATTTTATTCTCGCATACGAGTATCTCCTTTCCGATGCACTATTCCTTCTCTACTGCATCCCTCGCTCTCTCACATTGACGAATTAACACAGAAATTGCGTCGCTATGAAATACTATGGGTTCTAAAACTTCTCCTTCTAAATCGAGTAACGTTTCTATGGAAACTACAGGATTTACTTTTGGGATAAGACTATCTCCTTTCCGATGCACAATTCCTTCTTTACTGCTTCCCTCGCTCCCTCACATAGACGAATTAACAATGACATAGCGTCGCTATGAAATACTATGGGTTCTATGATTTCTTCTTCTAAATCGAGTAAAGTTTAAATGGAAACGACTGAAGTTTCTTTTGGGATTCGACTAACTACTTTCCGGTGCACTATTCCATCTGTACTGCATCCCTCGCTCCCACACATTGGCGAATTAACACAGAAATTGCGTCGCTATGAAATACTATGGGGTCTATGGTTTCACCTTCTAAATCGAGTAACGTTTCTATTGAAAAGACAGGATTTTCTTTTGGTATACGAGTATCTCCTTTCCGATGCACTATTCCCTCTTTACTGCATCCCTAACTCCCTCACATTGACGAATTAACACAGAAATTGCGTCGCTATGGAATACTGTGAGTTCTATAACATCTCCTTCTAAATCGAGTAACGTTTCTATGGACACGACAGGATTTTCTTTTGGTATACGAGTATCTCCTTTCCGATGCACTATGCCTTCTTTACTGCATCCCTCGCTCCGTCACATTGACGAAATAACACAGAAATTGCGTCGCTATGAAATACTATGGGTTCTATAACTTCTCCTTCTATATCGAGTAACGTTTCTATGGAAACGACGGGATTTTCTTTTGGGATACGACTATCACCTTTCCGATGCATTATTCCTTCTCTACTGCATCCCTCGCTCTCTCACATTGACGAATTTCCACAGAACTTGCGTCGCTATGAAATACTGAGGGGTTCTATGACTTCTCCTATCAAATCGAGTAACATTTCCATTTAAGCGACAGGATTTTATTCTCGCATACGAATATCTCCTTTCCGATGCACTACTCCTTCTCTACTGCATCCCTCGCTCTCTCACATTGACGAATTAACACAGAAATTGCGACGCTATGAAATACTATGGGTTCTAAAACCTCTCCTTCTAAATCGAGTAACGTTTCTATGGAAAACTACAGGATTTACTTTTGGGATAAGACTATCTCCTTTCCGATGCACAATTCCTTCTTTACTGCTTCCCTCGCTCCCTCACATAGACGAATTAACAATGAAATAGCGTCGCTATGAAATACTAAGGGGTCTAAGGTTTCACCTTCTAAATCGAGTAACGTTTCTATTGAAACGACAGGATTTTCTTTTGGTATACGACTATCTCCTTTCCGATTCACTATTCCTTCTTTACTGCATTCCTAACTCCCTCACATTGACGAATTAACACAGAAATTGCGTCGCTATGAAATACTGTGAGTTCTATAACATCTATTTCTAAATCGAGTAGCGTTTCTATGGACACGACAGGATTTTCTTTTGGTATACGAGTATCTCCTTTCCGATGCTTTATTCCTTCTTTACTGCATCCCTCGCTCCGTCACATTGACGAAATAGCACAGAAATTGCGTCGCTATGAAATACTATGGGTTCTATAACTTCTCCTTCTATATCGAGTAACGTTTCTATGGAAACGACGGTATTTTCTTTTGGAATACGACTATCACCGTTCCGATGCACTATTCCTTCTTTACTGCATACCTCGCTCCCTCACAGTGACGAATTACCGCAGAAATCTCGTCGCTATGAAATACTATGGGTTCTATGACTTCACCTTCTAAATCGAGTAACATTTCTATGGAATCGACAGGATTTTCATTTGGGATATGAGTATCTCCTTTCCGATGCACTATTCCTTCTTTACTGCATGCCTGGCTCCCTCACATTGACGAATTAAAGCAGAAATTGCGACGATATGGAATACTGTGTGTCCTATGACTTCTCCTTCTAAATCGAGTAACGTTTATATGGAAACTACAGGATTTTCTTTTGGGATACGAGTATCTCCTTTCCGATGCCCAATTCCTTCTTTACTGCATCCCTCGCTCCCTCACCTTGACGCATTAACACACAAATTGCGTCGCAATGAAATACTATGGGTTCTATGACCTCTCCTTCTACATCGAGTAACGTTTCTATGGATACGAGAGGATTCTTTTTTGGTATACGAGTATCTCGTTTCCGAAGCACTATTCCTTCTATTCTCGAACCCTCGCTCCCTCACATTGACGAATTAACACAGAAACTGCGTCGCCTTGAAATACAATGCGTTCTATAACTTCTCCTTCTAAATCGAGTAACGTTTAGTCGGGAACGACAGGATTTTCATTTGGGATGCAACTATCTCCTTTCCGATGCACTATTCCTTCTTTACTGCACCCCTCGCTCCCTCACATTGACGAATTAGCAAAGAGATTGCGTCGCTATGTAATACTATGGGTTGTATGACTCCCCCTTCTTAAGCGAGTAACGTTTCTATGGAAACGACACGAGTTTCTGTTGGGACACGCGTATCTCCTTTCCGATGCACTATTCCTTCTTTACTGCATCCCTCGCTCCCTCACATTGACTAATTAACACAAAAATTGCGTCGCTATTAAATACTATGGGTTCTATGACTTCTCCATCTAAAGCGAGTAACGTTTCTATGGAAACGACAGGATTTTCTTTTGGGATACGAGTATTCCTTCTTTACTGCAACCCTCGTTCCATCACATAGATGAATTAACAACAAAACAGCATCGCTATGAAATATTTGGGTTCTATGACTTCTCCTTCTAAATCGAATAACGTTTCTATGGAAACGACAGGATTTTCTTTTGGGATACGAGTATCTCCTTTCTGATACTCCATTCCCTTTTTACTGCATTCCTCGCTCCCTCACACTGACGAATTAACACAGAAGTTGCGTCGCTATGGACTACTATGGGTTCTATGACTTCTCCTTCTAAATCGAGTAACGTTTCTATGGAAACGACAGAATTTTCTTTTGGGATACGACTATGTACTTTCCGATGCACATTTCCTTCAGTACTGCATCCCTCGCTCCCACACATGCGAAGTAACACAGATATTGCGTCGCTATGATATATTATGGGGTCTATGATTTCTCCTTCTAAATCGAGTAACGTTTCTATTGAAGCGACAGGATTGTCCTTTGGGATACGAGTATCTCCTTTCCGATGCACTATTCCCACTTTACTGCATCCCTTGCTCCCTCACATTGACGAATTAACGCAGAAACTGCGTCGCTATGAAATACAATGAGTTCAATGACTTCTCCTTCTAAATCGAGTAACGTTTCTATGGAAACGACAGAATTTTCTTTTGGGATACGAGTATCTCCTTTCAGATGCACTATTCCTTCCTTGCTGCACCCCTCGCTCTCTCACATTGACGAATAACACAGAAATTGCGTCGCTATGAAATACGATGAGTTCTACGACTTCTCCTTCTAAATCGAGTAACGTTTCTATTGAAACGACAGGATTTTCTTTTGGTATACGAGTATCTCCTTTCCGATGCACTATTCCCTCCTTACTGCATCCCTAACTCCCTCACATTGAAGAATTAACACAGAAATTGCGTCGCTATGGAATACTGTGAGTTCTATAACATCTCCGAGTAACGTTTCTATGGACACGACAGGATTTTCTTTTGGTATACGAGTATCTCCTTTCCGATGCACTATTCCTTCTTTACTGCATCCCTCGCTCCGTCACATTCACGAAATAACACAGAACTTGCGTCGCTATGAAATACTATGGGTTCTATAACTTCTCCTTCTATATCGAGTAACGTTTCTATGGAAACGACGGGATTTTCTTTTGGGATACGACTATCACCTTTCCGATGCACTATTCCTTCTTTAATGCATACCTCGCTCCCTCACATTGACTAATTGACACAAAAATTGCGTCGCTATGAAATATTATGGGTCCTATGACTTCTCCATCTAAAGCGAGTAACATTTCTATGGAAACGACAGGATTTTCTTTTGGGATACGAGTATTCCTTCTTTACTGCATCCCTCGTTCCATCACATAGACGAAATAACAACTAAACAGCATCGCTATTAAATATTTGGGTTCTATGACTTCTCCTTCTAAATCGAATAACGTTTCTATGGATACGACTGGATTTTCTATTGGGGTACGGGTATATCCTTTCCGATACTCCATTCCCTCTTTACTGCATTCCTCGCTCCCTCACATTGACGAATTAACACAGAAGTTGCGTCGCTATGGAATACTATGGGTTCTATGACTTCTCCTTCTAAATCGAGTAACGTTTCTGTGGAAACGACAGAATTTTCTTTTGGGATACGACTATCTACTTTCCGATGCACTTTTCCTTCAGTACTGCATCCCTCGCTCCCACACATGCGAATTAACACAGAAATTGCGTCGCTATGATATATTATGGGGTCTATGATTTCTCCTTCTAAATCAAGTAACGTTTCTACTGAAGCGACAGGATTGTCCTTTGGGATACGAGTATCTCCTTTCCGATGCACTATTCCCTCTTTACTGCATCCCTTGCTCCCTCACATTGACGAATTAACGCAGAAACTGCGTCGCTATGAAATACTATGAGTTCTACGACTTCTCCTTCTAAATCGAGTAACGTTTCTATGGAAACGACAGGATTTTCTTTTGGGATACGAGTATCTCCTTTCTGATGCACTATTCCTTCCTTGCTGCATCCCTCGCTCTCTCACATTGACCAATTAACACAGGAATTGCGTCGCTATGAAATACTATGAGTTCTACGACTTCTCCTTCTAAATCGAGTAACGTTTCTATGGAAACGACAGGATTTTCTTTTGGGGTACGAGTATCTCCTTTCCGATGCACTATTCCTTCTTTACTGCATGCCTGGCTCCCTCACATTGACGAATTAAAACAGAAATTGCGACGGTATGGAATACTGTGTGTCCTATGACTTCTCCTTCTAAATCGAGTAACGTTTATATGGAAACTACAGGATTTTCTTTTGGGATACGAGTATCTCCTTTCCGATGCCCAATTCCTTCTTTACTGCATCCCTCGCTCCCTCACATTGACGAATTAACACAGAAATTGCGTCGCTATTAAATACTATGGGTTCTATGACTTCTCCATCTAAAGCGAGTAACGTTTCTATGGAAACGACAGGATTTTCTTTTGGGATACGAGTATTCCTTCTTTACTGCATCCCTCGTTCCATCACATAGACGAATTAACAACAAAACAGCATCGCTATGAAATATTTGGGTTCTATGACTTCTCTTTCTAAATCGAATAACGTTTCTATGGAAACGACTGGATTTTCTTTTGGGATACGAGTATCTCCTTTCCGATACTCCATTCCCTCTTTACTACATTCCTCGTTCCCTCACATTGACGAATTAACACAGAAGTTGCGTCGCTATGGAATACTATGGGTTCTATGACTTCTCCTTCTAAATCGAGTAACGTTTCTATGAAAACGACAGAATTTTCTTTTGGGATACGACTATCTACTTTCCGATGCACTTTTCCTTCAGTACTGCATCCCTCGCTCCCACACATGCGAATTAGCACAAAAATTGCGTCGCTATGATATATTATGGGGTCTATGATTTCTCCTTCTAAGTCGAGTAACGTTAATATTGAAGCGACAGGATTGTCCTTTGGGATACGAGTTTCTCCTTTCTCTTGCACTATTCCTTCCTTGCTGCATCCCTCGCACTCTCATATTGACGAATTAACACAGAAATTGCGTCGCTATGAAATACTATGAGTTCTACGACTTCTCCTTCTAAATCGAGTAACGTTTCTATACAAACGACAGGATTTTCTTTTGGGATACGAGTATCTCCTTTCCGATGCACTATTCCTTATTTACAGCATCCCTCTCTCCCTCACATTAACGAATTAATACAGAAATTGCGTCGCTATGAAATACTATGTGTTCTGTGACTTCTCCTTCTAAATCTAGTAACGTTTCAATGGAAACGACAGGATTTTCTTTTGGGATACGAGTATCTACTTTCCGATGCACTATTCCTTCTTTACTGCATCCCTCGCTCCCTCACATTAACGAATAAACACAGAAATTGCGTCGCTTGTAAATACTATGTGTTCTATGACTTCTCCTTTTAAATCGAGTAACGTTTCTACGGAAACGACAAGATTTTCTTTTGGTATACGTGTATCTCCTTTCCGATGCACTATTCCTTCTTTACTGCATCCCTCTCTCCCTTACATTGACGAATTTCCACAGAACTTTCGTCGCTATGAAATACTATGGGTTCTATGACTTCTCCTATCAAATCGAGTAACATTTCCATTTAAACGACAGGATTTTATTCTCGCATACGAGTATCTCCTTTCCGATGCACCATTCCTTCTCTACTGCATCCCTCGTTCTCTCACATTGACGAATTAACACAGAAATTGCGTCGCTATGAACTACTATGGGTTCTAAAACTTCTCCTTCTAAATCGAGTAACGTTTCTATGCAAACTACAGGATTTACTTTTGGGATAAGACTATCTCCTTTCCGATGCGCAATTCCTTCTTTACTGCTTCCCTCGCTCCCTCACATAGACGAATTAACAATGACATGGCGTCGCTATGAAATACTATGGGTTCTATGATTTCTCCTCCTAAATCGAGTAACGTTTCAATGGAAACGACGGAAGTTTCTTTTGGGATTCGACTAACTACTTTCCGGTGCACTATTCCTTCTGTACTGCATCCCTCGCTCCCACACATTGGCGAAATAACACAGAAATTGCGTCGCTATGAAATACTATGGGGTCTAAGGTTTCACTTTCTAAATCGAGTAACGTCTCTATTGAAACGACAGGATTTTCTTTTGGTATACGAGTATCTCTTTCCCGATGCACTATTCCCTCTTTATTGCATTCCTAACTCCCTCACATTGACGAATTAACACAGAAATTGCGTCGCTATGAAATACTGTGAGTTCTATAACATCTATTTCTAAATCGAGTAGCGTTTCTATGGACACGAGAGGATTTTCTTTTGGGATACGTGTGTCACCTTTCCGATGCACTACTCCTTCTTTACAGCATCCCTCGCTCTCTCACATTGACGAATTAACACAGAAATTGCGTCGCTATGAAATACTATGAGTTCTATGACTTCTCCTTCTAAATCGAGTAATGTTTCTATGGAAACGACAGGATTTTCTTTTGGGATACGAGTATCTCCTTTCCATGGCACTATTCCTTATTTACTACATCACTCTCTCCCTCACATTAACGATTTAATACAGAAATTACGTCGCTATGAAATACTATGTGTTCTGTGACTTCTTCTTCTAAATCGAGTAACGTTTCAATGGAAACGACAGGATTTTCTTTTGGTATACGAGTATCTCCTTTCCGATGCACTATTCCCTCTTTACTGCATTCCTAACTCCCTCACATTGGCGAATTAACACAGAAATTGCGTCGCTATGAAATACTGTGAGTTCTATAACATCTATATCTAAATCGAGTAGCGTTTCTATGGACACGACAGAATTTTTTTTTGGTATACGAGTATCTCCTTTCCGATGCACTATTCCTTCTTTACTGCATCCCTCGCTACGTCACATTGACGAAATAACACAGAAATTGCGTCGCTATGAAATACTATGGGTTCTATAACTTCTCCTTCTATATCGAGTAACGTTTCTATGGAAACGACGGGATTTTCTTTTGGGATACGACTATCACCTTTCCGATGCACAATTCCTTCTTTACTGCATACCTCGCTCCCTCACAGTGACGAATTACCGCAGAAATCTCGTCGCTATGAAATACTATGGGTTCTATGACTTCACCTTCTAAATCGAGTAACATTTCTATGGAAACGACAGGATTTTCATTTGGGATATGAGTATCTCCTTTCCCATGCACTATTCCTTCTTTACTGAATGCCTGGCTCCCTCACATTGACGAATTAAAACAGAAATTGCGACGGTATGGAATACTGTGTGTCCTATGACTTCTCCTTCTAAATCGAGTAACGTTTATATGGAAACTACAGGATTTTCTTTTGGGATACGAGTATCTCCTTTCCGATGCCCAATTCCTTCTTTACTGCATCCCACGCTCCCTCACATTGACGAATTAACACAGAAATTGCGTCGCTATAAAATACTATGGGTTCTATGACTTCTCCATCTAAAGCGAGTAACGTTTCTATGGAAACGACAGGATTTTCTTTTGGGATACGAGTATTCCTTCTTTACTGCATCCCTCGTTCCATCACATAGACGAATTAACAACAAAACAGCATCGCTATGAAATATTTGGGTTCTATGACTTCTCTTTCTAAATCGAATAACGTTTCTATGGAAACGACAGTATTTTCTTTTGGGATACGAGTATCTCCTTTCCGATACTCCATTCCCTCTTTACTGCATTCCTCGCTCCCTCACATTAACGAATTAACACAGAAGTTGCGTCGCTATGGAATACTATGGGTTCTATGACTTCTCCTTCTAAATCGAGTAACGTTTCTATGGAAACGACAGAATTTTCTTTTGGGATACGACTATCTACTTTCCGATGCACTTTTCCTTCAGTACTGCATTACTCGCTCCCACACATGCGTATTAGCACAGAAATTGCGTCGCTATGATATATTATGGGGTCTATGATTTCTCCTTCTAAATCGAGTAACGTTTCTATGGAAACGACAGGATTTTCTTTTGGGATACGAGTATCTCCTTTCCGATGCACTATTCCTTATTTACAGCATCCCTCTCTCCCTCACATTAACGAATTAATACAGAAATTGCGTCGCTATGAAATACTATGTGTTCTGTGACTTCTCCTTCTAAATCTAGTAACGTTTCAATGGAAACGACAGAATTTTCTTTTGGGATACGAGTATCTCCTTTCCGATGCACTATTCCCTCTTTACTGCATCCCTCGCTCCCTCACATTAACGAATAAACACAGAAATTGCGTCGCTTGTAAATACTATGTGTTCTATGACTTCTCCTTTTAAATCGAGTAACGTTTCTACGGAAACGACAAGATTTTCTTTTGGTATACGTGTATCTCCTTTCCGATGCACTATTCCTTCTTTACTGCATCCCTCTCTCCCTTACATTGACGAATTTCCACAGAACTTTCGTCGCTATGAAATACTATGGGTTCTATGACTTCTCCTATCAAATCGAGTAACATTTCCATTTAAACGACAGGATTTTATTCTCGCATACGAGTATCTCCTTGCCGATGCACTATTCCTTCTCTACTGCATCCCTCGTTCTCTCACATTGACGAATTAACACAGAAATTGCGTCGCTATGAACTACTTTGGGTTCTAAAACTTCTCCTTCTAAATCGAGTAACGTTTCTATGCAAACTACAGGATTTACTTTTGGGATAAGACTATCTCCTTTCCGATGCGCAATTCCTTCTTTACTGCTTCCCTCGCTCCCTCACATAGACGAATTAACAATGACATAGCGTCGCTATGAAATACTATGGGTTCTATGATTTCTCCTTCTAAATCGAGTAACGTTTCAATGGAAACGACGGAAGTTTCTTTTGGGATTTGACTAACTACTTTCCGGTGCACTATTCCTTCTGTACTGCATCCCTCGCTC
Organism: Schistocerca serialis cubense; assembly: GCF_023864345.2. Taxonomy (NCBI): domain Eukaryota; kingdom Metazoa; phylum Arthropoda; class Insecta; order Orthoptera; family Acrididae; genus Schistocerca; species Schistocerca serialis. The sequence continues at coordinate 40,850,724 of NC_064638.1, read as the reverse complement.
CCACACATTGGCGAAATAACACAGAAATTGCGTCGCTATGAAATACTATGGGGTCTATAATTTCACCTTCTAAATCGAGTATCGTTTCTGTTGAAACGACAGGATTTTCTTTTGGTATACGAGTATCTCCTTTCCGATGCACTATTCCCTCTTTACCGCATCCCTAACTCTCTCACATTGACGAATTAACACAGAAATTGCGTCGCTATGAAATACTGTGAGTTCTATAACATCTCCTTCTAAATCGAGTAACGTTTCTATGGACACGACAGGATTTTCTTTTGGTATACGAGTATCTCCTTTCCGATGCACTATTCCTTCTTTACTGCATCCCTCGCTCCGTCACATTGACGAAATAACACAGAAATTGCGTCGCTATGAAATACTATGGGTTCTATAACTTCTCTTTCTATATCGAGTATCGTTTCTATGGAAACGACGGGATTTTCTTTTGGGATACGACTATCACCTTTCCGATGCACTTTTCCTTCTTTACTGCATACCTCGCTCCCTCACAGTGACGAATTACCGCAGAAATCTCGTCGCTATGAAATACTATGATTTCTATGACTTCACCTTCTAAATCGAGTAACATTTCTATGGAAACGACAGGATTTTCTTTTGGGATATGAGTATCTCCTTTCCGATTCACTATTCCTTCTTTACTGCATGCCTGGCTCTCTCACATTGACGAATTAAAACAGAAATTGCGACGATATGGAATTCTGTGTGTCCTGTTACTTCTCCTTCTAAATCGAGTAACGTTTATATGGAAACTACTGGATTTTCTTTTGGGATACGAGTATCTCCTTTCCGATGCCCTTTTCCTTCTTTACTGCAAGCCTCGCTCCCTCACCTTGACGCATTAACACACAAATTACGTCGCAATGAAATACTATGGATTCTATGACCTCTCCTTCTACATCGAGTAACGTTTGTATGGATACGACAGGATTCTTTTTTGGTATACGAGTATCTCGTTTCCGAAGCACTATTCCTTCTATTCTGGAACCCTCGCTCCCTCACATTGACGAATTAACACAGGAATTGCGTCGCCCTGAAATACAATGCGTTCTATAACTTCTCCTTCTAAATGGAGTAACGTTTAGTCGGGAACGACAGGATTTTCATTTGGGATGCAACTATCTCCTTTCCGATGCACTATTCCATCTTTACTGCACCCCTCGCTCCCTCACATTGACGAATAAGCACAGAAATTGCGTCGCTATGTAATACTATAGGTTGTATGACTCCCCCTTCTAAAGCGAGTAACGTTTCTATGGAAACGACACGATTTTCTGTTGGGACACGCGTATCTCCTTACCGATGCACTATTCCTTCTTTACTGCATCCCTCGCTCCCTCACATTGACTAATTAACACAAAAATTGCGTCGCTATGAAATACTATGGGTTCTACGACTTCTCCATCTAAAGCGAGTAACGTTTCTATGGAAACGACAGGATTTTCTTTTGGGATACGAGTATTCCTTCTTTACTGCATCCCTCGATCCATCACATAGACGAACTAACAACAAAACAGCATCGCTATGAAATATTTGGGTTCAATGACTTCTCCTTCTAAATCGAATAACGTTTCTATGGAAACGACAGGATTTTCTTTTGGGATACGAGTATCTGCTTTCCGATACTCCATTCCCTCTTTACTGAATTCCTTGCTCCCTCACATTGACGTATTAACACAGAAGTTGCGACGCTATGGAATACTATGGGTTCTATGACTTCTCCTTCTAATTCGAGTAACGTTTCTATGGAAACGACAGAATTTTCTTTTGGGATACGACTATCTACTTTCCGATGCACTTTTCCTTCAGTACTGCATCCCTCGCTCCCACACATGCGAATTAACACAGAAATTGCGTCGCTATGATATATTATGGGGTCTATGATTTCTCCTTCTAAATCGAGTAACGTTTCTATTGAAGCGACAGGATTGTCCTTTGGGATACGAGTATCTCCTTTCCGATGCACTATTCCATCTTTACTGCATTCCTCGCTCCATTACATTGACAAATTAACACAGAAATTGCGTCGCTATGAAATACTATTGGTTCTATGACATCTCCTGCTAAATCGAGTAACGTTTCTATGGAGACAAAAGGATTTTCTTTTGGGATACGAGTATCTCCTTTCCGATGCACTATTCCTTCCTTAATGCATTCCTCGCTCCCTCACATTAACGAATTATGACAGAAATTGCGTCGCTATGTAATACTATGGATTCTATGACTTCTCCTTCCTAATCGGCTAACGTTTCTATGGAATCGAGAGGATTTTCTTTTGCTATACGAGTATCTCCTTTCCGATGCACTATTCCATCTTTACTGCATCTCTCGCTCCTTCACTTTGACGAATTAACACCAAAATTGCGTCGCTATGAAATACTATGGGTTCTATGACTTCTCCTTCTAAATCGAGTAACGTTTCGATAGAAACGACAGGATTTTCTTTTGGGATACGAGTATCTCCTTCCCGATGCGCTTTTCCTTCTTTACTGCATCTCTCGCTCCTTCACATTGACAAATTAACACAGAAATTGCGTCGCTATGAAATCGTGTGTGTTCTATGTCATCTCTTTCTAAAACGAGTAACGTTCCTATTCAAACGTCAGGATTTTCTTTAGGGGTAGGAGTATCCCCTTTCCGATGCACTAGTCCATCTTTACTGCATCCCTCGCTCCATTACATTGACAAATTAACACAGAAATTGCGTCGCTATGAAATACTATTGGTTCTATGACATCTCCTGCTAAATCGAGTAACTTTTCTATGGAGACAAAAGGATTTTCTTTTGGGATACGAGTATCTCCTTTCCGATGCACTATTCCATCTTTACTGCATCTCTCGCTCCCTCACACTGACGAATTAACACAGAAATTGCGTCGCTATGAAGTACTATGTGTTCTATAAGTTCTCCTTCTAAACCGAGTAACGTTTCTATGAAGACAACAGGATTTTCTTTTGGGATACGAGTATCTCCTCTCCGATGCACTATTCCTTCTTTAATGCATTTCTCGCTCCCTCACATTGACGAATAAACACATAAATTGCGTCGCGATTAAGTACTATGGGTTCTATAACTTCTACTTCTAAATCGAGTAACGTTTATATTGAAACGACAGGATTTTATTTTTGGGATACGAGTATCTCCTTTCCGATGCACTATTCTTTCTTTACTGCATCCTTCGCTCCCTCACATTGACGAATTAACAATGAAATAGAGTCGCTATGAAATACTATGGGTTCTATGACTTCCCCTTCTTAAACGTGTAACGTTTCTATGGAAACGACAGGATTTTCTTTTGGGATAGGAGTATCTCCTTTTCGATGCACTATTCCTTTTTTACTGCATCCCATTGTTCCCTCACATTGAGGAATAAGCACAGAAAATGCGTCGCTATGAAATACTATGGGTTCTATGACTTATCTTCTAAATCGAGTAATGTTTCAATGGAAACGACATTATTTTCTTTTGGGATACGAGTACCTGCTTTCCGATGCACTATTCCTTCTTTACTGCATCCCTCGCTCCCTCACATTGACGAATTAAAACAGAAATGGCATCGCTATGAAATACTATGGGTTCTATGACTTCTCCTTCTAAACCGAGTAACGTTTCTACGGAAACGAAAGGATTTTCTTTGGGATACGAGTATCTACTTTCCGATGCACTATTCCTTCTTTACTGCATCCCTCGTTCCCTCACATTGAGGAATGAGCACAGAAATTGCGTCGCTATGAAATACTATTGGTTCTATGGATTCTCCTTCTAAATCGAGTAACGTTTCTATGGAAACGACAGGATTTTCTTTTGATATACTAGTATCTCCTTTCCGATGCACTATTCATTCTTTACTGCATTCCTCGCTCCCTCAAATTGAGAAATTAACTCAGAAATTGCGTCGCTATGAAGTACTATTGGTTCTATGAAAATCCCTTCTGAATCGAGTAACGTATCTTTGGAAACAACAGGAATTTCTTTTGCGATATAAGTATCTCTTTTCCGGAGCACTATTCCTTCTGTACTGCATCCCTCGCTGCCTTACATTGACAAATTAACACAGAAATTTCGTCGCTATGAAATACTAGGTTTCTATGACTTCTCCTTCTAAACCGAGTTACGTTTCTATTCAAACGACAGATTTTTCTTTTGGGATACGAGTATATCCTTTCCGATGCACCATTCCTTCTTTACTGCACCCCTCGCTCCCTTACATTGACGAATTAACACAGAAATTTCGTCGCTATGAAATACTATGGGTTCTACGATTTCTCCTTCTAAATCGAGTAACGTTTCTATTGAAACGACAGGATTTTCTTTTGGGATACGGGTTTTTCCTTCCCGATGCTCTATTAGTTCTTTACTGCATCCGTAGCTCCCTCACATTGACGAATATTCACAGAAATTGCGTCGCTATGAAATACTATGGGTTCTATAACATCTCCTTCTAAATCGAGTAACGTTTCTATGGATACGTCGAGATTTTCTTTTGGGATACGACTATCTCCTTTCCGTTGCACTATTCCTTCTTTACTGCATCCCTGGTTCCCTCACATTGACGAATTAACACAGAAATTGCGTCGCTATGGAAAACTATGGGTTCTATGACTTCTCCTTCTAAGCCGAGTAACGTTTCAATGGAATCGACAGGATTTTCTTTTGGAATACGAGTATCTCCTTCCCGATGCACTATTCCATCTTTACTGCATCCCTCGCTACGTTACATTAACGAATTAACACAGAAATTGCGTCGCTATGGAAAACTATGGGTTCTATGACTTCTCCTTCTAAACCGAGTAACGTTTCAATGGAATCGACTGGAATTTCTTTTGGTATACGAGTATCTCCTTTCCGATGCACTATTCCTTCTCTACTGCATCCCTCGCTCCCTTACACTGACGAATTACCACAGAACTTGGGTCGCTATGATATACTATGGGTTCTATGACTTCTCCTTCTAAATCGAGTAACATTTCCGTGGAAACAACAGGATTTTCTTTTGGAATACGACTATCTCCTTTCCGATGCACTATTCCTTCTGTACGGCATCCCTCGCTCCCTCACATTGACGAATCAACACAGAAATGGCGTCGGTATGAAATACTATTGGTTCTCTGACATCCCCTTCCAAGTCGAGGATCACTTCTATGGAAACAACAGGATTTCCTTTTTGGATACGAGTATCTCCTTTCCGATACACTTTTCCTTCTTTACTGCATCCCTCGCTCCCTCACATTGACGAATTAACACAGAAATTTCGTCGCTATGAAATACTATGGGTTCTATGACTTCTCTTTCTAAATCGTGTAACGTTTCTATGGAAACGACAGGACTTTCTTTTGGTATACGAGTATCTCCTTTCCAATGCACTATTCCTTCTTTACTGCATCCCTCGCTCCCTCACATTGACGAAATAACACAGAAATTGCGTTGCTATGAAATACTATGGGTACTATGACTTCTCCTTCTAAATCGAGTAACGTTTCTATGGAAAAGACAGGATTTTCTTTTGGGATACGAATTACTCCTTTTCGATGCGCTATTCCTTCTTTACTGCATCCCTGGCCCCCTCACATTGACGAATTATGTCAGAAATTTCGTCGCTATGGAATTTAATGGATTCAATGACTTCTCCTTCTAAATCGAGTAACTTTTCTATTGAAACGACAGGATTTTCTTTTGGGATACGATTATCTCCTTTCGGATGCACTATTTCTTCTGTACTCCATCCCTCGATCCCTCACATTGACAAATTAACACAGAAATGGCGCCGCTATGAAATCCTGTGTGTTCTATGACATCTCCTTCTAACACGAGTAACTTTCCTATTCAAACGTCAGGATTTCCTTTTGGGATATGAGTATCTCCTTTCCGATGCACTATTCCATCTTTACTGCATCCCTCGCTCCATTACATTGACAAATATAACACAGAAATTGCGTCGCTATGAAGTACTATTGGTTCAATTACACCTCCTGCTAGATCGAGTAACGTTTGTGTGGACACAACAGGATTTTCTTTTGGGATACGAGTATCTCCTTTCCGATGCACTATTCCTTCCTTAATGCATTCCTCTCTCCCTCACATTGACGAAATAACACAGAAGTTGCGTCGCCTTGAAATACTATGCGTTCCATGACATCCCTTTCTAAATCGAGTAACGTTTCTATTGAAACGACAGCATTTTCTTTTGGGATACGGGTAACTCATTACCGATGCACTATTTTTTTTAGTGCATCCCTGGCTCAGTCACATTGACGAATTAACACTGAAATTGCGTCCCTACGGAATACTATGGGTTCTATGACTTCTCCTTCTAAATCGAGTAAAGTTTCTATGGTAACGTCAGTATTTTCATTTGGGATACGACTATCTCCTTTTCGATGCACTATTCCTTCTGTAAAGCTTCCTTTGCTCCCTCACATTGACGACTTAACACAAATATTACGTCGCTATTAAATACTATGGGTTCCATGACTTCTCCCTTTAAATCGAGTATCGTTTCTATTGAAACGACAGGATTTTCTTTTGGAATACGAGTATCTCCTTTCCGATCGTCTATTAGTTCTTTACTGCATCCCTAGCTCCCTCACATTGACGAATATTCACAGAAATTACGTCGCTATGAAATACTATGGTTTCTAAAACTTCTCCTTCTAAATCGAGTATCGTTTCTATGCATACGACGGGATTTTCTTTTGGGACACGTCTATCTCCTTTCGGTTGCCTTATTCCTTCTTTACTGCATCACTCGCTCCCTCACTTAGACGAATTAACGCAGAAATTTCGTCGCTAAGAAATATTATGGGTTCTATGACTTCTCCTTCTAAATCATGTAACGTTTCTATGGAAACGACAGTAGTATCTTTTGGGATACGAGGATCTCCTTTCCGATGCACCATTCCTTCCTGACTGCATCTATCGCTCCGTGACATTGCCGAATTAACACAGAAATTGCGTCGCTATGAAGTACTATGTGTTCTATGACATTTCCTTTTAATCGAGTAACGATTCTATGAAAACGACAGGATTTTCTTTTGGGATTCGAGTATCTCCTTTCCAATGCACTATTCGTTCTTTACTGCATCCCTTGCTATCTCACATTGACGAATTAACAATGAAATTGCGTCGCTATGAAATACTACGGGTCCTATGTCTTATCCGTCTAAAACGAGTTACGTTTCTATTCAAACGACAGAATTTTCTTTTGGGATACGAGTATATCCTTTCCGATGCACCATTCCTTCTTTACTGCACCCCTCGCTCCCTTACATTGACGAATTAACACAGAAATTTCGTCGCTATGAAATACTATGGGTTCTACGATTTCTCCTACTAAATCGAGTAACGTTTCTATTCAACCGACAGAATTTTCTTTTGGGATACGACTATCTCCTTTCCGATGCACTATTCCCTCTGTACTGCATCCCTCGCTCCCTCACATAGGCGAATTACACAGATATTGCGTCGCTATGAAATACTATGGGTTCTATGACTTCTCCTTCTAAATCGAGTAACGTTTCTATTGAAACGACGGGATTTTCTTTTGGGATCCGACTATCTCCTTTCCGTTGCACTATTCCTTCTTTACTGCATCCCTGGTTCCCTCACATTGACGAATTAACACAGAAATTTCGACGCTCTGGAGTACTATGTGTTCTATGACTTCCCCTTCTAAATCGAGAAAAGTTTCAATGGAAACGACAGGATTTTCTTTTCGGATACGAGTTTCTCCTTTCCGATGCACTATTAATACTTTACTGCATCCCTAGCTCCCTCACATTGACGTATTGACACAGAAATTGCGTCGCTATGAAATACTATTGGTTCTATGGATTCTCCTTCTAAATCGAATAGCGTTTCTATGGAAACGACAGCATTTTCTTTTGCGATGCGAGTATATCCTTTCCGATGCACCATTCCTTCTTTACTGCATCCCTCGCTCCCTTACCCTGACGAATTAACACAGAAATTTCGTCGCTATGAATTACTATGGGTTCTATGACTGCCCCTTCTAAATCGAGTAACGTTTCTATGGCAACGACAGGATTTCCGTTTGGGAACGAGTATCTCCTTTCCGATGCACTATTCATTCTTTACTGCATCCCTCGCTCCCTCAAATTGACAAATTAACACAGAAATTTCCTCGCTATGAAATAGTATTGGTTCTATGACAATCCTTTCTAAATCGAGTAACGTATCTATGGTAACAACAGGAATTTCTTTTGCGATACGAGTAACTCCTTTCCGAAGCACTATTCCTTCTGTACTGCATCCCTCGCTGCCTCACTTTGACGAATTAACACAGAAATTTCATCGCTATGAAATACTAGGGTTCTATGACTTCTCCTTTTAAACCGACTTACGTTTCTATTCAAACGACAGAGTGTTCTCTTGGGATACGAGTATTTCCTTTCCGAAGCACTATTCGTTCTGTACTGCATCCCTCGCTCCCTCACATTGACGAATTAACACATTTATTGCGTCGGATATAGTACTATGGACTCTATAACTTCGCCTTCAAAATCGAGTAACGTTTCTATTCAAACGACAGGATTTTCCTTTGGGATACGAGTATCTCCTTTATGATGCCCTATTCCTTTTTTACTGCATCCCATCGTTCCCTCACATTGTGGAATAAGCACAGAAATTGCGTCGCTGTGAAATACTATCGGTTCTATGACTTATCCTTCTAAATCGAGTACGTTTCAATGGAAACGACAGTATTTTCTTTTGGGATACGAGTACCTGCTTTCCGATGCACTATACCTTCTTTACTGCATCCCATCGTTCCCTCACATTGAGGAATAAGCACAGAAATTGCGTCGCTATGAAATAATATGGGTTCTATCACTTATCCTTCTAAATCGAGTAACGTTTCAATGGAAACGACAGTATTTTCTTTTGGGATACGAGTACCTGCTTTCCGATGCACTATTCCTTCGTTACTGCATCCCTCGCTCCCTCACATTGACGAATTAACACAGAAATGGCATCGCTATGAAATACTATGGGTTCTATGACTTCTCCTTCTAAATCGAGTAACGTTTCTACGGAAACGAAAGGATTTTCTTTTAGGATACGAGTATCTACTTTCCGATGCACTATTCCTTCTTTACTGCATCCCTCGTTCCCTCACATTGAGGAATGAGCACAGAAATTGCGCCGCTATGAAATACTATTGGTTCTGTGGATTCTCCTTCTAAATCGAATAACGTTTCTATGGAAACGACAGGATTTTCTTTTGCGATACGAGTATATATTTTCCGATGCACCATTCCTTCTTTACTGCATCCCTCGCTCCCTTACCCTGACGAATTAACACAGAAATTTCGTCGCTATGAATTACTATGGGTTCTATGACTACCCCTTCTAAATCGAGTAACGTTTCTATGGAAACGACAGGATTTCCTTTTGGGATACGAGTATCTCCTTTCCGATGCACTATTCTTTCTTTACTGCATCCCTCGCTCCCTCACATTGACGAATTAACAATGAAATAGAGTCGCTATGAAATACTATGCGTACTATGACTTCCCCTTCCTGATCGAGTAACGTTTCTATGGAAACGACAGGTTATTCTTTTGGATTACGAGTATCTCCTTTCCGATGATTTATTCCTTTTTTACAGCATCCCATCGTTCCCTCACATTGAGGAATAAGCACAGAAATTGCGTCGCTATGAAATACTATGGGTTCTATCACTTATCCTTCTAAATCGAGTAACGTTTCAATGGAAACGACAGTATTTTCTTTTGGGATACGAGTACCTGCTTTCCGATGCACTATTGCTTCGTTACTGCATCCCTCGCTCCCTCACATTGACGAATTAACACAGAAATGGCATCGCTATGAAATACTATGGGTTCTATGACTTCTCTTTCTAAATCGAGTAACGTTTCTACGGAAAAGACAGGATTTTCTTTTGGGATACGAGTATATACTTTCCGATGCATTATTCCTTCTTTACTGCATCCCTCGTTCCCTCACATTGAGGTATAAGCATAGAAATTGCGTCGCTGTGAAATACTATTGGTTCTATGACTCATCCTTCTAAATCGAGTAACGTTTCAATGGAAACGACAGTATTTTCCTTTGGGATACGAGTACCGGCTTTCCGATGCACTATTCCTTCTTTACTGCATCCCTCGCTCCCTCACATTGACGAAGTAACACAGAAATGGCATCGCAATGAAATACTATGGGTTCTATGACTTCTCCTTCTTAATCGAGTAACGTTTCTATGGAAACGACAGGATTTTCCTTTGGGATACGAGTATCTCCTTTCCGATGCCCTATTCCTTTTTTACTGCATCCCATCGTTCCCTCACATTGAGGAATAAGCACAGAAATTGCGTCGCTATGAAATACTATGGGTTCTATAACTTATCCTTCTAAATCGAATACCGTTTCAATGGAAACGACATTATGTTCTTTTGGGATACGAGTATCTCCTTTCCGATGCACTATTCCTTCTGTACTGCATCCCTCGCTCCCTCACATTGACGAATTAACTCAGAAATGGCATCGCTATGAAATACTATGGGTTCTATGACTTCTACTTTTAAATCGAGTAACGTTTCTACGGAAACGAAAGGATTTTCTTTTAAGATACGAGTATCTACTTTCCGATGCACTATTCCTTCTTTACTGCATCCCTCGTTCCCTCACATTGACGAATGAGCACAGAAATTGCGTCTCTATGAAATACTATGGATTCTCCTACTAAATCGAGTAACTTTTCTATGGAAACGACAGGATTTTCTATTGCGATACGAGTATATCCTTTCCGATGCACCATTGCTTGTTTACTGCATCCCTCGCTCCCTTGCACTGACCAAATGACACAGAAATTTCGTCGCTCTGAAATACTATGGGTTCTATGACTACCCCTTCTAAATCGAGTAACGTTTCTATGGAAACGAGAGGATTTTCTTTTGGGATACGAGTATCTCCTTTCCGATGCACTATTCATTCTTTACTGCATCTCTCGCCCCTCAAATTGACAAATTAACACAGAAATTGCGTCGCTATGAAGTAGTATTGGTTCTATGACTTCTCCTTCTAAATCGAGTAACGTTTCTATTGAAACGACAGGATTTTCTTTTGGGATACGGGTTTTTCCTTTCCGATGCTCTATTAGTTCTTTACTGCATCCCTCGCTCCCTCACATTGACGAATATTCACAGAAATTGCGTCGCTATGAAATACTATGGGTTCTATGACTTCTCCTTCTAAATCGAGTAACGTTTCTATGGAAACGACAGGATTTTCTTTTGGGATACGGCTATCTCCTTTCCGATGCACTATTCCTTCTTTACTGCATCCCTGGCCCCCTCACATTGACGAATTAACACAGAAAATCCGTCGCTATGGAATACTATGTGTTCCATGACTTCTCCTTCTAAATCGAGTAACTTGTCAATGGAAACGACAGGATTTTCTTTCGGGATACGTGTATCTCCTTTCCGATGCACTATTCCTTCTTTACTACATTCCTCGCTCCCTCACATTGTCGAATTAGCACACAAATAGCATCGCCATGAAATACCATGGGTTCAATAATTTCTCCTTCTAAATCGAGTAACGTTTCTATGGAAACGAGAGGATTTTCTTTTGGTATTCGAGTATCTCCTTAACGATGCACTATCCCTTCATTACTGCATCTCTCGCTCCAACACATTGACGAATTAACACAGAAATTGCGTCGCTATGAAATACTATGCGCTCTATGACTTCTCCTTATAAATCGAGTAACGTTTCGATGGAAATGACAGAATTTTCTTTTGGTATAGGAGTATCTCCTTTCCGATGCACTATTCCTTCTTTACTGCATCCCTCGCCCCCTTTAATTGACGAATTACCACAGGACTTCCGTCACTATGAAATACTATGGGTTCTGTGACTTCTCCTTCTAAATCGAGTAACATTTCCATGGAAACGAAAGGATTTTCTTTTGGGATACGACTATCTCCTTTCCGATGCGGTATTCCTTTTGTACTGCATCCCTCGCTCCCTCACATTGACGAAATGACACAGAAATTGCGTCGCCTTGAAATACTATGCGTTCTATGACATCCCTTTCTAAATCGAGTAACGTTTCTATTAAAACGACAGGATTTTCTTTTGGTATACGAGTATCACATTTCCGATGCACTATTCCTTCTTTACTGCATCCCTGGTTCCCTCACATTGACGAATTAACACAGAAATTGTGGCGCTATGGAATACTATGTGTTCTATGGCTTCTCCTTCTAAATCGAGTAAAGTTTCAATGGAAACGACAGAATTTTCATTTGGGTTACGAGTATCTACTTTCCGATGTACTATTCCCTCTCTACTGCATCCCTCGCTCCCTCACATTGGCGAATTAACACAGAAATTGCGTCACTATGAAATACTATGGGTTCTATGACTTCTCGTTCTAAATCGAGTAACGTTTCTATTGAAACGACAGGATTTTCTTTTGGGATTCGAGTATCTCCTTTCCGATGCACTATTCCCTCTTTACTGCATCCCTAGCTCCCTCACATTGAAGAATTAACACAGAAATTGATTCGCTATGATATTCTATGGGTTCTATGACTTCTCCTTCTAAATCGAGTAACATTTCTATGGAAATGACAGAACTTTCTTTTTCGATACGAGTAACTCCTTCCCGATGCACTATTCCTTCTGTACTGCATCCCTCGCTCCCTCACATTGACGAATTAACACAGAAAATCCGACGCTATGGAATACTATGTGTTCCATGACTTCTCGTTCTAAATCGAGTAACTTGTCAGTGGAAACGACAGGATTTTCATTTGGGATACGTGTATCTCCTTTCCGATGCCCTATTGCTCCTGTACATCCTCCCTCGCACCATCACATTGGCGAATTAACACAGATATTGCGTCGCTATGAAATACTATGGGATCAATGTTTTCTCCCTCTAAATCGAGTAACGTTTCAATTAAAACGACAGGATTTTCTTTGGGATACGAGTTTCTGCTTTCCGATGCACTATTCCTTCTTTACTGCATCCCTCGCTCCCTCACATTGACGAATGAACGCAGATATTTCGTCGCTATGAAATACTATAGGTTCTATGACTTCTCCTTCTAAGTCGAGTAACGTTACTATAGAAACGACAGGATTTTATTTTGGGATACGATTATCTCCTTTCCGATGCACTATTCCTTCTTTACTGCATTCCTGGCTCCCTCACAATGACGAATAACCACAGGAATTGCGTCGCTATTGAATAGTTTGGGTTCTATGACTTCTCCTTCTAAATCGAGTAACGTTTCAATGGAGACGACAGGATTTTCTTTTGGTATAGGAGTATCTCCTTTCCGATGCACTATTCCTTCTTTACTGCATCCCTCGCTCCCTTACATTGACGAATTACCACAGGACTTCCGTCACTATGAAATACTATGGGTTCTATGACTTCTACTTCTAAATCGAGTAACATTTCCGTGGAAACGACAGGATTTTCTTTTGGGATACGACTATCTCCTTTCCGATGCGGTATTCCTTCTGTACTGCATCCCTCGCTCCCTCACATTGACGAAATGACACAGAAATTGCGTCGCCTTGATATACTATGCGTTCTATGACATCTCTTTCTAAATCGAGTAACGTTTCTATTAAAACGACAGGATTTTCTTTTGGTATACGAGTATCTTATTTCCGATGCACTATTCCTTCTTTACTGCAACACACCCTCCCTCACATTGAGGAATTAACACAGAAATGGCGTCGCTATGAAATACTATGGGTTCAATGACTTCTCCTTCAAAATCGAGTAACGTTTCTATGTAAACGACAGGATTTTCTTTTGGGATACGAGTATCTCATTACCGATGCACTATTCCCTCTTTACTGCATCCCTAGCTCCCTCACATTGACGAATTAACACAGAAATTACGTCGCTATTAAACACTATGGGTTCCATGACCTCTTCTTTTATATCGAGTAACGTTTCTATGGAAACGACAGGATTTTCTTTTGTGATAAGAGTATCTCCTTTCCGATGCACTATTCCTACTTTAATGCATCCCTAGCTCCCTCACATTGATGAATATTCACAGACATTGCTTCGCTATGAAATACTATGGGTTCTAATACTTCTCCTTCTGAATCGAGTAACGTTTCTATGGATACGAAGGGGTTTTCTTTTGGGATACGACGGACTATCTCCTTTCCGATGCACTATCCATTCTTAACTGCATCCCGCGCTCCCTCACATTGAAGAATTAACGCAGTAATTGCGTCGCTATCAAATACTATGGGTTCTATGTTTTCTCCTTCTAAATCGAGTAACGATTCTAATGGAGGCGACAGGATTTTCTTTTGGGATACGACTATCTCCTTTCCGATGCACTATTCCTTCTTTACTGCATCCCTCGATCCCTCACATTGACAAATTAACACAGAAATGGCGTCCTTATGAAATCGTGTGTGTTCTATGACATCTCCTTCTAAATCGAGTAACGTTCCTATTAAAACGTCATGATTTTCTTTTGGGAAATGAGTATCGCCTTTCTGATGCACTATTCCATCTTTACTGCATCCCTCGCTCCATTACATTGACAAATTAACACAGAAATTGCATCGCCATGATATACTTTGGTTTCTACAACATCTCCTTCTAAATCGTGTAACGTTTCTATGGAAACGAGAGGATTTTCTTTTGGTATATGAGTATGTCCTTTCCGATGCACTATTCCTTCTTTGCTGCATCTCTCGCTCCTTCACATTGACGAATTAACACAGAAATAGCGTCGCTATGAAATACTATGCGTTCTATGACCTCTCCTTCTAAATCGAGTAACATTTCTATAGAAACAACAGGATTTTCTTTTGGGATACGAGTATCTCCTTTCCGATGCACTATTCCCTCTTTACTGCATCCCTCGCTCTCTCACATTGACGAATTACCACAGAACTTGCGTCGCTATGAAATACAATGGGTTCTATGACTTCTCCTTCTAAATCGAGTAACATTTCCATGGAAACGACAGGATTTTCTTTTGTGATACGACTATCTCCTTTCCGATGCGGTATTCCTTCTGTACTGCATCCCTCGCTCTCTCACATTCACGAATTAACAGAGAAATTTCGTCGCTATGAAATACTATAGGTTCTATAACTTCTCCCTCTAAATCGAGTAACGTTTCTATGGATACTGTTTTATTTTCTTTTTGGATAAGACTAACTCCTTTCCGATGCACTATTCCCTCTTTACTGCATCCCTAGCTCCCTCACATTGAAGAATTAACACAGAAATTGCGTCGCCTTGAAATACTATGGGTTCTATGACTTCTCCTTCTAAATCGGGTAAGGTCTCTATGGAATCGAGAGGATTTTCTTTTGGTATATGATTATCTCCTTTCCGATGCACCATTCCTTCATTACTGCATCTCTCGCTCCTTCACGTTGACGAATTAACACCGAATTTGCGTCGCTATGAAATACTATGGGTTCTATGACTTCTCCTTCCAAATCGAGAAACGTTTCTTTAGAAACGACAGGATTTTCTTTTGGGATACGAGTATATCTTTTCCTATGCACTATTCCTTCTTTACTGCATCCCTGGCTCCCTCACATTGACGAATTAACACACAAATTGCGACGCTATGGAATACTATGGGTTCTGTGACCTCTCCTTCTAAATCGAATAACGTTTCAATGGAATCGACAGGATTTTCTTTTGGTATACGAGTATCTCCATTCCGATGCACTAATCCTTCTTTACTGCATCCCTCGCTCCCTTACATTGACGAATTACCACAGAACTTGCGTCGCTATGAAATACTATGCGTTCTATGACTTCTCCTTTTAAATCGAGTAACGTATCTATGGAAACAAAAGGATTTTCTTTTGAAATAAGAGTATCTCCTTGCAGATGCTCTATTACTTCTTTAATGCATCCCTAGCTCCCTCACATTGACGAATATTGACAGAAATTGCTTAGCTATGACATACTATGGGTTCTAAAACTTCTCCTTCTGAATCGAGTAACGTTTCTATGGATACGAAGGGGTTTCCTTTTTGGATACGACCGACTATCTCCTTTCCGATAAACTATCACTTCTTTAATGCATTCCGCGCTCCCTCCCATTGAAGAATTAACGCAGAAATTGCGTTGCTCTCAAATACTATGGGTTAAATGACTTCTACTTCTAAATAGAGTAACGTTTCTATGGAGGCGACAGGATTTTCTTTTGGGATACGACTATCTCGTTTCCGATGCTCTATTCCTTCTTTACTGCATCCCTCGCTCCCTCACATTAACGAATTAACACAGAAATAGCGTCGCCTTGAAATACGATGCGTTCTATGACATCTCCTTCTAAATCGTGAAACGTTTCTATAGAAACGACAGGGTTTTCTTTTGGGATACGAGTATCTCCTATCCGATGCACTATTCCTTCTTTCATGCATCCCTGGCTACCTCACATTGACGAATTAACACAGAAATTACGTCGCTATTGAATACTATGTTTTCCATGACTTCTCCTTTTAAATCGAGTAACTTGTCAATGGAAACGACAGGATTTTCTTTTGTGATACGACTATCTCCTTTCCGATGCACAGTTGCTTCCGTACTGCTTCCCTCGCTCCATCACATTGGCGAATTAACATAGAAATTGCGTCGCTATGAAATACTATGGGTTCTATGGCTTCTCCTTCTAAATCGAGTAACGTTTCTATTGAAACGACAAGATTATCTATTGGGATATGAGTTTCTTCTTTCCGATGCACTATTCCTTCTTTACTGCATCCCTGGCTCTCTCACATGGACGAATTATCACAGCAATTCCGTCGATATGGAATACTATGGGTTCATTGACTTCTCCTTCTAAATCGAGTAACGTTTCTTTGGAAATGACTGGATTTTCTTTTGGGATACGACTATCTCCTTTCAGATTCACTATTCCTTCATTACTGCATCCCTCGCTCCCTCACATTGACGAATTATCGCAGAAATTTCGTCGCTATGAAATACTATGTGTGATCTATGACCTCTCCTTTTAAATCGAGTAACGTTTCTATAGAACCGACAGTGTTTTCTTTTGTGATACGAGTATCTCCTTTCCGATGCACTATTCCTTCTTTAATGCATCCCTGGCTCCCTCAAATTGACGAGTTAACACAGAAATTGCGTCGCTATGGAATACTATGGGTTCTATGACTTCTCTTTCTAAATCGAGTAACGTATCTAAGGAAACGACAGGATTTTCTTTTGGGATACGAGTATCTCCTTTCCGATGCACTACTCCTTCTTTACTGCATCCCTTGCTCCCTCACATTAACGAATTAACACATAAATTGCGTTGCTATGAAATACTATGGCTTCTATGACTTCTCCTTCTAAATCGAGTAACGTTTTTATGGAAACGACAGAATTTTCTTTTGGGATACGATTTTCTCCTATCCGATGCACTATTAATAATTTACTGCATCCCTCGCTCCCTCAAATTGACGAATTGACACAGAAATTGCGTCGCTATGAAATACTATGGGTTCCATGACCTCTCGTTCTAAATCGAGAAACGTTTCTATAGAAACGACAGGGTTTTCTTTTGGGATACGAGTATTTCCTTTACGATGCACTTTTCCCTTCTTTAATGCATCCCTGGCTACCTCACATTGACGAATTAACACAGAAATTGCGTCGCTATGGAATACTATGTGTTCCATGACTTCTCGATCTAAATCGAGTAACTTGTCAATGGAAACGACAGGATTTTCTTTTGGGATACGTGTATCTCCTTTCCGATGCTCTATTCCTTCTTTACTGCATCCCTCGCACCCTCACATTAACGAATTAACACAAAAATTGCGTCGCTATGAAATACTATGGGTTCTATGACTTCTCCTTCTAAATCGGGTAGCGTTTCTATTGAAACGACAGGATTTTCTTTTGGGATACGACTATCTCCTTTCCGATGCACTATTCCTTCTTTACTGCATCCCTCGATCCCTCACATTGACAAATTAACACAGAAATGGCGTCCCTATGAAATCCTGTGTGTTCTATGACATCTCCTTCTAAATCGAGTAACGTTCCTATTAAAACGTCATGATTTTCTTTTGGGATATGAGTATCTCTTTACTGATGCACTATTCCATCTTTACTGCATTCCTCGCTCCATTACATTGACAAATTAACACAGAAATTGCGTCGCTATGAAATTCTATGGATTCTGTGACTTCTCCTTCTAAATCGAGTTACTTGTCAATGGAAACGACAGGATTTTCTTTTGGGATACGTGTATCTCCATTCCGATGCACTATTTCATCTTTACTGCATCCCTACCTCCCTCACAATGACGAATTAACACAGAAATTACGTCGCTATTAAATACTATGGGATCCATGACTTCTCCATTTAAATCGAGTAACGTTACTATGAAAACAACAGCATATTCTTTTGAAATAACAGTATCTCCTTGCCGATGCTCTATTACTTCTTTAATGCATCCCTAGCTCCTTCACATTGACGAATATTCACAGAAATTGCTTAGCTATGAAATACTATGTGTTCTAAAACTTCTCCTTCTGAATCGAGTAACGTTTCTATGGATACGAAGGGGTATTCTTTTGGGATACGACTGACTATCTCCTTTCCGATGCACTATCACTTCTTTAATGCATCCCGCGCTCCCTCAAATTGAAGAATTAACGCAGAAATTGCGTCGCTCTCAAATACTTTGGGTTAAATGACTTCTCCTTCTAAATCGAGTAACGTTTTTATGGAGGCGACAGGATTTTCTTTTAGGATACGACTAACACGTTTCCGATGCACAATTCCTTCTTTACTGCATCCCTGGCTCCCTCACATTGACGTATTAACACAGAAATTGAGACGCTATGGAATACTATGTGTTCTATGACTTTTCCTTCTAAATCGAGTATCGTTTCTATGGAAACGGCAGGATTTTCTTTTGGGATACGTGTTTCTCCTGTCCGATGCACTATTCCTTATTTACTGCATCCCTCGCTACCTCACATTGACGAATTAACACAGAAATTGCGTCGCTATGAAATACTATGGGTTCTATGACTTCTCCTTCTAAATCGAGTAACGTTTCTATGGAAACGACAGGATTTTCTTTTGGGATACGAGTATCTCCTTTCCGATGCACTATTCCTTCTTTACTGCATCCCTCGCTACCTCACATTGACGAATTAACACAGAAATTGCGTCGCCTTGAAATACTATGCGTTCTATGACATCTCTTTCTAAATCGAGTAACGTTTCTATTAAAAGGACAGGATTTTCTTTTGGTATACGAGTATCACCTTTCCGATGCACTATTCCATCTTTACTGCATCTCTCGCTCCTTCACATTGACGAATTAACACAGAAATTGCGTCGCTATGAAATACTATGCGTTCTATGACCTCTCCTTCTAAATCGATTTACTTGTCAATGGAAACGACAGGATTTTCTTTTGGGATACGTGTATCTCCTTTCCGATGCACTATTCCTTCTTTACTACATTCCTCGCTCCCTCACATTGTCGAATTAACACAGAAATTGCGTCGCCTTGAAATACTATGGGTTCTATGTTTTCTCCTTCTAAATCGGGTAAGGTCTCTATGGAATCGAGAGGATTTTCTTCTGGTATTCGATTATCTCCTTTCCGATGCACTATTCCTTCTTTACTGCATCTCTCGTTCCTTGACGTTGACGAATTAACACCGAATTTGCGTCGCTATGAAATACTATGGATTCTATGACTTCTCCTTCTAAATAGAGAAACGTTTCTTTAGAAACGACAGGATTTTCTTTTGGGATACGAGTATCTCCTTTCCGTTGCACTATTCCTTCTTCACTGCATCCCTCGCTACCTCACATTGACGAATTAACACAGAAATTGCGTCGCCTTGAAATTCTATGCGTTCTATGACATCTCTTTCTAAATCGAGTAACGTTTCTATTAAAACGACAGGATTTTCTTTTGGTATTTGAGTATCACCTTTCCGATGCACTATTCCTTCTTTACTGCATCTCTCACTCCTTCACATTGACGAATTAACACAGAAATTGCGTCGCTATGAAATACTATGCGTTCTATGACCTCTCCTTCTAAATCAAGTTACTTGTCAATGGAAACGACAGGATTTTCTTTTGGGATACATATATCTCCTTTCCGATGCACTATTCCTTCTTCACTGCATCTCTCGCTCCTTCACATTGACGAATTAGAACAGAAATTGCATCGCCATGAAATACTATGGGTTCTATAACTTCTCCTTCTAAATCGAGTAACGTTTCTATGGAAACGAGAGGATTTTCTTTTGGTATACGTGTATCTCCTTTCCGATGCACTATTCCTTCTTTACGACATTCCTCGCTCCCTCACATTGTCGAATTAGCACAGAAATTGCATCGCCATGAAATACTATGGGTTCTATAACTTCTCCTTCTAAATCGAGTAACATTTCTATGGAAACGACAGGATTTTCTTTTGGGATACGTGTATCTCCTTTCCGATGCACTAATCCTTCTTTACTACATTCCTCGCTCCCTCACATTGTCGAATTAGCACAGAAATTGCATCGCTATGAAATACTATGGGCTCCATAACTTCTCCTTCTAAATCGAGTAACGTTTCTATGGAAACAAGAGGATTTTCTTCTGGTATTCGATTATCTCCTTTCCGATGCACTATTCCTTCTTTACTGCATCCCTCGCTCCCTTACATTGACGAATTACCACAGAACTTGCGTCGCTATGAAATACTATGGGTTCTATGACTTCTCCTTCTAAATCGAGTAACATTTCCACGGAAACGACAAGATTTTCTTTTGGAATACGACTATCTCCTTTCCGATTCACTACTCCTTCTGTACTGCATCCCTTGCTCCCTCACATTGGCGAATTAACACAGAAATTGTGTCGCTATGAAATACTATGCGTTCTATGACTTCTCCTTCTAAATCGAGTAACGTTTCTATTGAAACGACAGGATTTTCTTTTGGGATACGAGTATCTCCATTCCGATGCACTATTCCATCTTTACTGCATCCCTAGCTCCCTCACATTGACGAATTAACACAAAAATTACGTCGCTATTAAATACTATGTGTTCCATGACTTCTCCTTTTTAATCGGGTAACGTTTCTATGGAAACAACAGGATTTTCTTTTGAAATAAGAGTATCTCCCTGCCGATGTTCTATTACTTCTTTAATGCATCCCTAGCTCCCTCACATTGACGAATATTCACAGAAATTGCTTCGCCATGAAATACTATGCGTTCTAAAACTTTTCCTTCTGAATCGAGTAACGTTTCTATGGATACGAAGGGGTTTTCTTTTGGGATACGACTGACTATCTCCTTTCCGATGCACTATCACTTCGTTAAAGCATCCCGCGCTCCCTCACATTGAAGAATTAACGCAGAAATTGCGTCGCTCTCAAATACTATGGGTTAAATGACTTCTCCTTCTAAATCGAGTTACGTTTCTATGGAGGCGACAGGATTTTCTTTTGGGATACGACTATCTCATTTCCGATGCACTATTCCTTCTTTACTGCATCCCTCGCTCCCTCACATTGACGAATTAACACAGAAACTGCGTCGCCTTGAAATACTATGCGTTCTATGACATCTCTTTCTAAATCGAGTAACGTTTCTATTAAAACGACAGGATTCTCTTTTGGTATACGAGTATCACCTTTCCGATGCACTATTCCTTCTTTACTGCATCCCTCGCTCCCTCACATTGACGAATTATCGCAGAAATTTCGACGCTATGAAATACTATGGGTTCTACGTCCTCTCCTTCTAAATCGAATAACGTTTCAATTGAAACGCCTGGGTTTTCTTTTGGGATACGAGTAACTCCCATCCGATGCACTATTAATTCTTTCATGCATCCCTGGCTACCTCACATTGACGAATAAACACAGAAATTGCGTCGCTATGGAATAGTATGTGTTCTATGACTTCTCCTTCTAAATCCAGTAACGTTTCTATGGAAACGACAGGATTTTCTTTTGGGATACGAGTTACTCCTTTCCGATGCACTATTAATACTTTACTGCATCCCTCGCTCCCTCACATTGACGAATTGATACAGAAATTGCGTCGCTATGAAATACTATGGGTTCTATGACCTCTCCTTCTAAATCGAGTAACGTTTCTATAGAAACGACCGGGTTTTCTTTTGGGATACGAGTATCTCCTTTCCGATGCACTATTCCTTCTGTCATGCATCCCTTGCTCCCTCACATTAACGAATTAACACAGAAATTGCGTCGCTATGAAATACTATGGGTTCTATGATTTCTCCTTCTAAATCGAGTAACGTTTCTATGGAAACGACAGGATTTTCTTTTGGAATACGAGTTTCTCCTATCCGATGCACTATTAATAATTTACTGCATCCCTCGCTCCCTCAAATTGACGAATTGACACAGAAATTCCGTCACTATGAAATACTATGGGTTCCACGACCTCTCGTTCTAAATCGAGAAACGTTTCTATAGAAACGACAGGGTTTTCTTTTGGGATACGAGTATCTCCTTTCCGATGCACTATTCCCTTCTTTAATGCATCCCTGGCTACCTCACATTGACGAATTAACACAGAAATTGCGTCGCTATGGAATACTATGTGTTCCATGACTTCTCGATCTAAATCGAGTAACTTGTCAATGGAAACGACAGGATTTTCTTTTGGGATACGTGTATCTCCTTTCCGATGCTCTATTCCTTCTTTACTGCATCCCTCGCACCCTCACATTAACGAATTAACACAGAAATTGCGTCGCTATGAAATACTATGGGTTCTATGACTTCTCCTTCTAAATCGAGTAACGTTTCTATTGAAACGACAGGATTTTCTTTTGGGATACGATTATCTCCTTTCCGATGCACTATTCCTTCTTTACTGCATCCCTCGATCCCTCACATTGACAATTAACACAGAAATGGCGTCCCTATGAAATCCTGTGTGTTCTATGACATCTCCTTCTAAATCGAGTAACGTTCCTATTAAAACGTCATGATTTTCTTTTGGGATATGAGTATCTTTTTACTGATGCACTATTCCTTCTTTACTGCATTCTTCGCTCCCTCACATTGAAGAATTAGCACAGAAATTGCATCGCCATGAAATACTATGGGTTCTATAACTTCTTCTTCTAAATCGAGTAACGTTTCTATGGAAACGAGAGGATTTTCTTTTGGTATACGAGTATCTCCTTTCCGATGCACTATTCCTTATTTACTGCATCCCTCGCTACCTCACATTGACGAATTAACACCGAAATTGCGTCGCCTTGAAATACTATGCGTTCTATGACATCTCTTTCTAAATCGAGTAACGTTTCTATTAAACCCACAGGATTTTCTTTTGGTATACGAGTATCACCTTTCCGATGCACTATTCCTTCTTTACTGCATCTCTCGCTCCTTCACATTGACGAATTAACACAGAAATTGCGTCGCTATGAAATACTATGCGTTCTATGACCTCTCTTTCTAAATCGAGTTACTTGTCAATGGAAACGACAGGATTTTCTTTAGGGATACGTGTATCTCCATTCCGATGCACTATTCCATCTTTACTGCATCCCTACCTCCGTCACATTGACGAATTAACACAGAAATTACGTCGCTATTAAATACTATGGGTTCCATTACTTCTCCATTTAAATCGAGTAACGTTACTATGAAAACAACAGGATATTCTTTTGAAATAAGAGTATCTCCTTGCCGATGCTCTATTACTTCTTTAATGCATCCCTAGCTCCTTCACATTGACGAATATTCACAGAAATTGCTTAGCTATGAAATACTATGGGTTCTAAAACTTCTCCTTCTGAATCGAGTAACGTTTCTATGGATACCAAGGGGTATTCTTTTGGGATACGACTGACTATCTCCTTTCCGATGCACTATCACATCTTTAATGCATCCCGCGCTCCCTCAAATTGAAGAATTAACGCAGAAATTGCGTCGCTCTCAAATACTATGGGTTAGATGACTTCTCCTTCTAAATCGAGTAACGTTTCTATGGAGGCGACAGGATTTTCTTTTGGGATACGACTAACACGTTTCCGATGCACAATTCCTTCTTTACTGCATCCCTGGCTCCCTCACATTGACGTATTAACACAGAAATTGAGACGCTATGGAATACTATGTGTTCTATGACTTTTCCTTCTAAATCGAGTATCGTTTCTATGGAAACGGCAGGATTTTCTTTTGGGATACGAGTTTCTCCTTTCCGATGCACTATTCCTTATTTACTGCATCCCTCGCTACCTCACATTGACGAATTACCACAGAAATTGCGTCGCTATGAAATACTATGGGTTCTATGACTTCTCCTTCTAAATCGAGTAACGTTTCTATGGAAACGACAGGATTTTCTTTTGGCATACGAGTATCTCCTTTCCGATGCACTATTCCTTCTTTACTGCATCCCTCGCTACCTCACATTGACGAATTAACACAGAAATAGCGTCGCCTTGAAATACTATGCGTTCTGTGACATCTCTTTCTAAATCGAGTAACGCTTCTATTAAAACGACAGGATTTTCTTTTGGTATACGAGTATCACCTTTCCGATGCACTATTCCTTCTTTACTGCATCTCTCGCTCCTTCACATTGACGAATTAACACAGAAATTGCGTCGCTATGAAATACTATGCGTTCTATGACCTCTCCTTCTAAATCGAGTTACTTGTCAATGGAAACGAAAGGATTTTCTTTTGGGATACGTGTATCTTCTTTCCGATGCACTATTCCTTCTTTACTACATTCCTCGCTCCCTCACATTGTCGAATTAACACAGAAATTGCGTCGCCTTGAAATACTATGGGTTTTATGTTTTCTCCTTCTAAATCGGGTAAGTCTCTATGGAATCGAGAGGATTTTCTTCTGGTATTCGATTATCTCCTTTCCGATGCACTATTCCTTCTTTACTGCATCTCTCGCTCCTTGACGTTGACGAATTAACACCGAATTTGCGTCGCTATGAAATACTATGGGTTCTATGACTTCTCCTTCTAAATCGAGAAACGTTTCTTTAGAAACGACAGGATTTTCATTTGGGATACGAGTATCTCCTTTCCGTTGCACTATTGCTTCTTCACGGCATCCCTCGCTACCTCACATTGGCGAATTAACACAGAAATAGCGTCGCCTTGAAATACTATGCGTTCTATGACATCTCTTTCTAAATCGAGTAACGTTTCTATTAAAACGACAGGATTTTCTTTTGGTATACGAGTATCACCTTTCCGATGCACTATTCCTTCTTTACTGCATCTCTCGCTCCTTCACATTGACGAATTAACACAGTAAATGCATCGCCATGAAATACTATGGGTTCTATAACAGCTCCTTCTAAATCGAGTAACGTTTCTATGGAAACGAGAGGATTTTCTTTTGGTATACGAGTATCTCCTTTCCGATGCGCTATCACTTCTTTACTGCATCTCGCGCTCCCTTACATTGAAGAATTAACACAGAAATTGCGTCGCCTTGAAATACAATGGGTTCTACGTTTTCTCCTTCTAAATCGGGTAAGGTCTCTATGGAATCGAGAGAATTTTCTTTTGGTATTCGATTATCTCCTTTCCGATGCACTATTCCTTCTTTACTGCATCTCTCGCTCCTTGACGTTGACGAATTAACACCGAATTTGCGTCGTTATGAAATACTATGGGTTCTATGACTTCTCCTTCTAAATCGAGAAACGTTTCTTTTTAAACGACAGGATTTTCTTTTGGGATACGAGTATCTCCTTTCCGATTCACTACTCCTTCTGTACTTCATCCCTCGCTCCCTCACATTCGCGAATTAACACAGAAATTGCGTCGCTATGAAATACTATGGGTTCCATAACGTCTCCATTTAAATAGAGTAACTTTTCTATGGAAACAACAGGATTTTCTTTTGAAATAAGAGTATCTCCTTGCTGATGCTCTATTACTTCTTTGATGCATCCCTAGCTCCTTCCCATTGACGAATATTGACAGAAATTGCTTAGCTATGATGTACTATAGGTTCTAAAACTTCTCCTTCTGAATCGAGTAACATTACTATGGATACGAAGGGGTCTTCTTTTGGGATACGACTGATTATCTCCTTTCCGATGCACTATCACTTCTTTAATGCATCCCGCGCTCCCTCACATTGAAGAATTAACGCAGAAATTGCGTCGCTCTCAAATACTATGGGTTAAATGACTTCTCCTTCTAAATCGAGTTACGTTTCTATGGAGGCGACAGGATTTTCTTTTGGGATACGACTATCTCGTTTCCGATGCACTATTCCTTCTTTACTGCATCCCTCGCACCCTCACATTGACGAATTAACACAGAAATTGCGTCGCCTTGACGTACTATGCGTTCTATGACATCTCTTTCTAAATCGAGTAACGTTTCTATTAAAACGACAGGATTCTCTTTTGGTATACCAGTATCACCTTTCCGATGCACTATTCCTTCTTTACTGCATCCCTCGCTCCCTTACATTGACGAATTATCGCAGAAATTTCGTCGCTATGAAATACTATGGGTTCTACGACCTCTCCTTCTAAATCGAGTAACGTTTCAATAGAAACGACTGGGTTTTCTTTTGGGATACGAGTAACTCCCATCCAATGCACGATACCTTCTTTCATGCATCCCTGGCTACCTCACATTGACGAATAAACACAGAAATTGCGTCGCTATGGAATAGTATGTGTTCAATGACTTCTCCTTCTAAATCGAGTAACGTTTCTATGGAAACGACAGGATTTTCTTTTGGGATACGAGTTACTCCTTCCCGATGCACTATTAATACTTTACTGCATCCCTCGCTCCCTCACATTGACGAATTGACACAGAAATTGCGTCGCTATGAAATACTATGAGTTCTATGACCTCTCCTTCTAAATCGAGAAACGTTTCTATAGAAACGACCGGGTTTTCTTTTGGGATACGAGTATCTCCTTTCCGATGCACTATTCCTTCTTTAATGCATCCCTTGCTCATTCACATTAACGAATTAACACAGAAATTGCGTCGCTATGAAATACTATGTGTTCCATGACTTCTCGATCTAAATCGAGGAACTTGTCAATGGAAACGACAGGATTTTTTTTTGGGATACGTGTATCTCCTTTCCGATGCTCTATTCCTTCTTTACTGCATCGCTCGCACCCTCACATTAACGAATTAACACAGAAATGGCGTCGCTATGAAATACTATGGGTTCTATGACTTCTCCTTCTAAATCGAGTAACGTTTCTATTGAAACGACAGGATTTTCTTTTGGGATACGATTATCTCCTTTCCGATGCACTATTCCTTCTTTACTGCATCCCTCGATCCCTCACATTGACAAATTAACACAGAAATGGCGTCCCTATGAAATCCTGTGTGTTCTATGACATCTCCTTCTAAATCGAGTAACGTTCCTATTAAAACGTCATGATTTTCTTTTGGGATATGAGTATCTCTTTACTGATGCACTATTCCATCTTTACTGCATTCCTCGGACCATTACATTGACAAATTAACACAGAAATGGCGTCCCTATGAAATCCTGTGTGTTCTATGACATCTCCTTCTAAATCGAGTAATGTTCCTATTAAAACGTCATGATTTTCTTTTGGGATATGAGTATCTCTTTACTGATGCACTATTCCTTCTTTACTACAGTCTTCGCTCCCTCACATTGTCGAATTAGCACAGAAATTGCATCGCCATGAAATACTATGGGTTCTATAACTTCTTCTTCTAAATCGTGTAACGTTTCTATGGAAACGAGAGGATTTTCTTTTGGTATACGAGTTTCTCCTTTCCGATGCACTATTCCTTCTTTACTGCATCTCTCCCTCCTTCACATTGACGAATTAACATAGAAATTGCGTCGCTATGAAATACTATGCGTTCTATGACCTCTCCTTCTAAATCGAGTAACGTTTCTATAGAAACAACAGGATTTTCTTTTGGGATACGAGTTTCTCCTTTCCGATGCACTATTCCCTCTTTACTGCATCCCTGACTGACTCCCATTGACGAATTCACACAGAAATTGCGTCGCTATGGAATAGAATGGGTTCAATTACATGTCCTTCTAAATCGAGTAACGTTACAATGGAAACGACAGGATTTTCTTTTGGCATAGGAATATCTCCTTACCGATGCTCTATTCCATCTTTACTGCATCCATCGTTCCATTACATTGACGAATTACCACAGAACTTGCGTCGCTATGAAATACATTGGCTTCTATGATTTCTCCTTCTAAATCGAGAAACATTTCCAAGGAAACGACAGGATTTCCTTTTGGGATACGACCATCTCCTTTCCGATTCGGTATTCCTTCTGTACTGCATCCCTCGGTCCCTCACATTGACGAATTAACACAGAAATTGCGTCGCTTTGAAATACTATCAGTTCTATGACATCTCTTTCTTAATCGAGTAACGTTTCTTTTAAAACGGCAGGATTTTCTTATGGGATACAGGTATCTCATTTCCGATGCACTATTCTTTCTTTACTGTATCCCTGGCTCAGTCACATTGATTAATGAACACTGAAATTGCGTCCCTATGGAATACTATGGGTTCAATGACTTCTCCTTCTAAATCGAGTAACGTTTCTATGGAAACTACTTTATTTTCTTTTTGGATAAGACTATCTCCTCTCCTATGCACTATTCCCTCTTTACTGCATCCCTAGCTCCTTCACATTGACGAATTAACACAGAAATTACGTCGCTATGAAATACTATGCGTTCTATGACTTCTCCTTCTAAATCGAGTAACCTTTCTATTGAAACGACAGGATTTTCTTTTGGGATACGAGTATCTCCATTCCGATGCACTATTCCATCTTTACTGCATCCCTACCTCCCTCACATTGACGAATTAACACAGAAATTACGTCGCTATTAAATACTATGGGTTCCATTACTTCTCCATTTAAATCGAGTAACGTTACTATGAAAACAACAGGATATTCTTTTGAAATAAGAGTATCTCCTTGCCGATGCTCTATTACTTCTTTAATGCATCCCTAGCTCCTTCACATTGACGAATATTCACAGAAATTGCTTAGCTATGAAATACTATGGGTCCTAAAACTTCTCCTTCTGAATCGAGTAACGTTTCTATGGATACGAAGGGGTTTTCTTTTGGGATACGACTGACTATCTCCTTTCCGATGCACTATCACTTCTTTAATGCATCCCGCGCTCCCTCAAATTGAAGAATTAACGCAGAAATTGCGTCGCTCTCAAATACTATGGGTTAAATGACTTCTCCTTCTAAATCGAGTAACGTTTCTATGGAAGCGACAGGATTTTTTTTTGGGATACGACTAACACGTTTCCGATGCACAATTCCTTCTTTTCTGCATCCCTGGCTCCCTCACATTGACGTATTAACACAGAAATTGAGGCGCTATGGAATACTATGTGTTCTATGACTTTTCCTTCTAAATCGAGTATCGTTTCTATGGAAACGGCCGGATTTTCTTTTGGGATACGAGTTTCTGCTTTCCGATGCACTATTCCTTATTTACTGCATCCCTCGCTACCTCACATTGACGAATTAACACAGAAATTGCGTCGCTATGAAATACTAGGGGTTCTATGACTTCTCCTTCTAAATCGAGTAACGTTTCTATGGAAACGACAGGATTTTCTTTTGGGATATGAGTATCTCCTTTCCGATGCACTATTCCTTCTTTACTGCAACCCTCGCTACCTCACATTGACGAATTAACACAGAAATTGCGTCGCCTTGAAATACTATGCGTTCTATGACATCTCTTTCTAAATCGAGTAACGTTTCTATTAAAACGACAGATTTTCTTTTGGTGTACGAGTATCACCTTTCCGATGCTCTATTTCTTCTTTACTGCATCTCTCGCTCCTTCACATTGACGAATTAACACAGAAATTGCGTCGCTATGAAATACTATGCGTTCTATGACCTCTCCTTCTAAATCGAGTTACTTGTCAACGGAAACGACAGGATTTTCTTTTGGGATACGTGTATCACATTTCCGATGCACTATTCCTTCTTTACTACATTCCTCGCTCCCTCAGATTGTCGAATTAACACAGAAATTGCGTCGCCTTGAAATACTATGCGTTCTATGACATCTCTTCCTAAATCGAGTAACGTTTCTATTAAAACGACAGGATTTTCTTTTGGTATACGAGTATCTCCTTTCCGATGCACTATTCCTTCTTCACTGCATCCCTCGCTACCTCACATTGACGAATTAACACAGAAATTGCGTCGCCTTGAAATACTATGGGTTCTATGTTTTCTCCTTCTAAATCGGGTAAGGTCTCTACGGAATCGAGAGGATTTTCTTTTGGTATTCGATTATCTCCTTTCCGATGCACTATTCCTTCTTTACTGCATGTCTCGCTCCTTGACGTTGAAAAATTAACACCGAATTTGCGTCGCTATGAAATACTATGGGTTCTATAACTTCTCCTTCTAAATCGAGAAACGTTTCTTTAGAAACGACAGGATTTTCTTTTGGGATACGAGTATCTCCTTTCCGTTGCACTATTCCTTCTTTACTGCATCCCTCGCTACCTCACATTGACGAATTAACACAGAAATTGCGTCGCCTTGATATACTATGTGTTCTATGACATCTCTGTCTAAATCGAGTAACGTTTCTATTAAAACGACAGGATTTTCTTTTGGTATACGAGTATCACCTTTCCGATGCACTATTCCTTCTTTACTGCATCTCTCGCTCCTTCACATTGACGAATTAACACAGTAATTGCGTCGCTATGAAATACTATGCGTTCTATGACCTCTCCTTCTAAATCGAGTTACTTGTCAATGGAAACGACAGGATTTTCTTTTGGGATACGTGTATCTCCTTTCCGATGCACTATTCCTTCTTTACTACATTCCTCGCTCCCTCACATTGCCGAATTAGCACAGAAATTGCATCGCCATGAAATACTATGGGTTCTATAACATCTCCTTCTAAATCGAGTAACGTTTCTATGGAAACGAGAGGATTTTCTTTTGGTATACGAGTATCTCCTTTCCGATGCACTATTCCTTCTTTACTGCATCTCTCGCTCCTTCACATTGACCAATTAACACAGAAATTGCGTCGCTATGAAATACTATGCGTTCTATGACCTCTCCTACTAAATCGAGTAACGTTTCTATAGAAACAACAGGATTTTCTTTTGGGATACGAGTTTCTCCTTTCCGATGCACTATTCCCTCTTTACTGCATCCCTGGCTGACTCACATTGACGAATTAACACAGAAATTGCGTCGCTATGGAATAGTATGGGTTCAATTACATGTCCTTCTAAATCGAGTAACGTTTCAATGGAAACGACAGGATTTTCTTTTGCTATAGGAATATCTCCTTTCCGATGCACTATTCCATCATTACTGCATCCCTGGCTGACTCACATTGACAAATTAACAAAGAAATTGCGTCGCCTTGAAATACTATGCGTTCTATGACATCTCTTTCTAAATCGAGTAACGTTTCTATTAAAACGACAGGATTTTCTTATGGGATACGGGTAACTCATTTCCGATGCACTATTCCTTCTTTACTGTATCCCTGGCTCAGTCACATTGACGAATGAACACTGAAATTGCGTCCCTATGGAATACTATGGGTTCAATGACTTCTCCTTCTAAATCGAGTAACGTTTCTATGGAAACGACAGGATTTTTTTTCGGATACGAGTATCTCCTTTCCGATGCACTATTCCTTCTCTACTGCATCCCTCGCTCTCTCACATTGACGAATTAACAGAGAAATTTCGTCGTTATGAAATACTATGGGTTCTATAACTTCTCCCTCTAAATCGAGTAACGTTTCTATGGAAACTACTTTATTTTCTTTTTGGATAAGACTATCTCCTTTCCGATGCACTATTCCCTCTTTACTGCATCCCTAGCTCCTTCACATTGACGAATTAACACAGAAATTACGTCGCTATTAAATACCATGGGATCCATGACTTCTCCTTTTAAATCGAGTAACGTTTCTATGGAAACAACAGGATTTTCTTTTGAAATAAGAGTATCTCCCTGCCGATGCTCTATTACTTCTTTAATGCATCCCTAGCTCCCTCACATTGACGAATATTCACAGAAATTGCTTCGCTATGAAATACTATGCGTTCTAAAACTTTTCCTTCTGAATCGAGTAACGTTTCTATGGTTACGAAGGGGTTCTCTTTTGGGATACGACTGACTATCTCATTTCCGATGCACTATCACTTCTTTACTGCATCCCGCGCTCCCTCACATTGAAGAATTAACACAGAAATTGCGTCGCCTTGAAATACTTTGGGTTCTATGTTTTCTCCTTCTAAATCGGGTAAGGTCTCTATGGAATCGAGAGGATTTTCTTTTGGTATTCGATTATCTCCTTTCCGATGCACTAATCCTTCTTTACTGCATTTCTCGCTCCTTGACGTTCACGAATTAACACCGAATTTGCGTCGCTATGAAATACTATGGGTTCTACGACTTCTCCTTCTAAATCGAGTAACGTTTCTTTAGAAACGACTGGATTTTTTTTTGGGATACGAGTATCTCCTTTTCTATGCACTATTCCTTCTTTCCTGCATCCCTCGCTCCCTTACATTGACGAATTACCACAGAACTTGCGTCGCTATGAAATACTATGGGTTCTATGACTTCTCCTTCTAAATCGAGTAACATTTCCACGGAAACGACAAGATTTTCTTTTGGAATACGACTATCTCCTTTCCGATTCACTACTCCTTCTGTACTGCATCCCTCGCTCCCTCACATTGGCGAATTAACACAGAAAATGCGTCGCTATGAAATACGATGCGTTCTATGACTTCTCCTTCTAAATCGAGTAACGTTTCTATTGAAACGACAGGATTTTCTTTTGGGATACGAGTATCTCCATTCCGATGCACTATTCCATCTTTACTGCATCCCTAGCTCCCTCACATTGACGAATTAACACAAAAATTTCGTCGCTATTAAATACTATGGGTTCCATGACGTCTCCATTTAAATCTAGTAACGTTTCTATGGAAACAACAGGATTTTCTTTTGAAATAAGAGTATCTCCTTGCCGATGCTCTATTACTTCTTTAATGCATCCCTAGCTCCTTCACATTGACGAATATTCACAGAAATTGCTTAGCTTTGAAATACTATGGGTTCTAAAACTTCTCCTACTGAATCGAGTAACGTTACTATGGATACGAAGGGGTTTTTCTTTTGGGATACGACTGACTATCTCCTTTCCGATGCACTATCACTTCTTTAAAGCATCCCGCGCTCCCTCACATTGAAGAATAAACGCAGAAATTGCGTCGCTCTCAAATACTATGGGTTAAATGACTTCTCCTTCTAAATCGAGTTACGTTTCTATGGAGGCGACAGGATTTTCTTTTGGGATACGAGTTACTCGTTTCCGATGCACTATTAATACTTTACTGCATCCCTCGCTCCCTCACATTGACGAATTGACACAGAAATTGCGTCGCTATGAAATACTATGAGTTCTATGACCTCTCCTTCTAAATCGAGAAACGTTTCTATAGAAACGAAAGGGTTTTCTTTGGGATACGAGTATCTCCTTTCGGATGCACTATTCCTTCTTTAATGCATCCCTGGCCACCTCATATTGACGAATTAACACAGAAATTACGTCGCTATGGAATACTATGTGTTCCTTGACTTCTCCTTCTAAATCGAGTAACTTTTCAATGGAAACGACAGGATTTTCTTTTGGGATACGACTATCTCCTTTCCGATGCACTATTGCTTCCGTACTGCTTCCCTCGCTCCATCACATTGGCGAATTAACGCAGAAATTGCGTCGCTATGAAATACTATGGGTTCTATGCCTTCTCCTTCTAAATCGAGTAACGTTTCTATTGAAACGACAGGATTTTCTTTTGGGATATGAGTTTCTCCTTTCCGATGCACTATTCCTTCTTTACTGCATCCCTGGCTCTCTCACATGGACGAATTGTCACAGCAATTGCTTCGCTATGGAATACTATGTGTTCCATGACTTCTCCTTCTAAATCGAGTAACATTTCCATGGAAACGACAGGATTTTCGTTTGGGATAAGACTATCTCCTTTCCGATGCGATATTCCTTCTGTACTGCATCCCTCGCTCCCTCACATTGACGAATCCTTTATTGTATGATTTTATGATAGCGGAACAAACACTGGTAGCAGTTACTTCTGAAAAATATCTGGGAGTATGCGTGCGGAACGATTTGAAGTGGAATGATCATATAAAATTAATTGTTGGTAAGGCGGGTACCAGATTGAGATTCATTGGGAGAGTCCTTAGAAAATGTAGTCCATCAACAAAGGAGGTGGCTTACAAAGCACTCGTTCGGCCTATACTTGAGTATTGCTCATCAGTGTGGGATCCGTACCAGATCGGGTTGACGGAGGAGATACCTCCCGAGGAGATCACGAATGTAAAATTAGAGAGATTAGAGCGCGCACGGAGGCTTTCAGACAGTCGTTCTTCCCGCGAACCATACGCGACTGGAACAGGAAAGGGAGGTAATGACAGTGGCACGTAAAGTGCCCTCCGCCACACACCGTTGGGTGGCATGCGGAGTATCAATGTAGATGTAGATGTAGAACACAGAAATTGCGTCGCCTTGAAATACTATGGGTTCTATGTTTTCTCCTTCTAAATCGGGTAAGGTCTCTACGGAATCGAGAGGATTTTCTTTTGGTATTCGATTATCTCCTTTCCGATGCACTATTCCTTCTTTACTGCATCTCTCGCTCCTTGACGTTGACAAATTAACACCGAATTTGCGTCGCTATGAAATACTATGGGTTCTATAACTTCTCCTTCTAAATCGAGAAACGTTTCTTTAGAAACGACAGGATTTTCTTTTGGGATACGAGTTTCTCCTTTCCGTTGCACTATTCCTTCTTTACTGCATCCCTCGCTACCTCACATTGACGAATTAACACAGAAATTGCGTCGCCTTGATATACTATGTGTTCTATGACATCTCTGTCTAAATCGAGTAACGTTTCTATTAAAACGACAGGATTTTCTTTTGGTATACGAGTATCACCTTTCCGATGCACTATTCCTTCTTTACTGCATCTCTCGCTCCTTCACATTGACGAATTAACACAGAAATTGCGTCGCTATGAAATACTATGCGTTCTATGACCTCCCCTTCTAAATCGAGTTACTTGTCAATGGAAACGACAGGATTTTCTTTTGGGATACGTGTATCTCCTTTCCGATGCACTATTCCTTCTTTACTACATTCCTCGCTCCCTCACATTGTCGAATTAGCACAGACATTGCATCGCCATGAAATACTATGGGTTCTATAACATCTCCTTCTAAATCGAGTAACGTTTCTATGGAAACGAGAGGATTTTCTTTTGGTATACGAGTATCTCCTTTCCGATGCACTATTCCTTCTTTACTGCATCTCTCGCTCCTTCACATTGACCAATTAACACAGAAATTGCGTCGCTATGAAATACTATGCGTTCTATGACCTCTCCTACTAAATCGAGTAACGTTTCTATAGAAACAACAGGATTTTCTTTTGGGATACGAGTTTCTCCTTTCCGATGCACTATTCCCTCTTTACTGTATCCCTGGCTGACTCACATTGACGAATTAACACAGAAATTGCGTCGCTATAGAATAGTATGGGTTCAATTACATGTCCTTCTAAATCGAGTAACGTTTCAATGGAAACGACAGGATTTTCTTTTGCTATAGGAATATCTCCTTTCCGATGCACTATTCCATCATTACTGCATCCCTGGTTGACTCACATTTACGAATTAACAAAGAAATTGCGTCGCCTTGAAATACTATGCGTTCTATGACATCTCTTTCTAAATCGAGTAACGTTTCTATTAAAACGACAGGATTTTCTTATGGGATACGGGTATCTCATTTCCGATGCACTATTCCTTCTTTACTGTATCCCTGGCTCAGTCACATTGACGAATGAACACTGAAATTGCGTCCCTATGGAATACTATGGGTTCAATGACTTCTCCTTCTAAATCGAGTAACGTTTCTATGGAAACGACAGGATTTTTTTTCGGATACGAGTATCTCCTTTCCGATGCACTATTCCTTCTCTACTGCATCCCTCGCTCTCTCACATTGACGAATTAACAGAGAAATTTCGTCGTTATGAAATACTATGGGTTCTATAACTTCTCCCTCTAAATCGAGTAACGTTTCTATGGAAACTACTTTATTTTCTTTTTGGATAAGACTATCTCCTTTCCGATGCACTATTCCCTCTTTACTGCATCCCTAGCTCCTTCACATTGACGAATTAACACAGAAATTACGTCGCTATTAAATACCACGGGATCCATGACTTCTCCTTTTAAATCGAGTAACGTTTCAATGGAAACAACAGGATTTTCTTTTGAAATAAGAGTATCTCCCTGCCGATGCTCTATTACTTCTTTAATGCATCCCTAGCTCCCTCACATTGACGAATATTCACAGAAATTGCTTCGCTATGAAATACTATGCGTTCTAAAACTTTTCCTTCTGAATCGAGTAACGTTTCTATGGTTACGAAGGGGTTCTCTTTTGGGATACGACTGACTATCTCCTTTCCGATGCACTATCACTTCTTTACTGCATCCCGCGCTCCCTCACATTGAAGAATTAACACAGAAATTGCGTCGCCTTGAAATACTTTGGGTTCTATGTTTTCTCCTTCTAAATCGGGTAAGGTCTCTATGGAATCGAGAGGATTTTCTTTTGGTATTCGATTATCTCCTTTCCGATGCACTAATCCTTCTTTACTGCATTTCTCGCTCCTTGACGTTCACGAATTAACACCGAATTTGCGTCGCTATGAAATACTATGGGTTCTATGACTTCTCCTTCTAAATCGAGAAACGTTTCTTTAGAAACGACTGGATTTTTTTTTGGGATACGAGTATCTCCTTTTCTATGCACTATTCCTTCTTTCCTGAATCCCTCGCTCCCTTACATTGACGAATTACCACAGAACTTGCGTCGCTATGAAATACTATGGGTTCTATGACTTCTCCTTCTAAATCGAGTAACATTTCCACGGAAACGACAAGATTTTCTTTTGGAATACGACTATCTCCTTTCCGATTCACTACTCCTTCTGTACTGCATCCCTCGCTCCCTCACATTGGCGAATTAACACAGAGAATGCGTCGCTATGAAATACGATGCGTTCTATGACTTCTCCTTCTAAATCGAGTAACGTTTCTATTGAAACGACAGGATTTTCTTTTGGGATACGAGTATCTCCATTCCGATGCACTATTCCATCTTTACTGCATCCCTAGCTCCCTCACATTGACGAATTAACACAAAAATTTCGTCGCTATTAAATACTATGGGTTCCATGACGTCTCCATTTAAATCTAGTAACGTTTCTATGGAAACAACAGGATTTTCTTTTGAAATAAGAGTATCTCCTTGCCGATGCTCTATTACATCTTTAATGCATCCCTAGCTCCTTCACATTGACGAATATTCACAGAAATTGCTTAGCTTTGAAATACTATGGGTTCTAAAACTTCTCCTTCTGAATCGAGTAACGTTACTATGGATACGAAGGGGTTTTTCTTTTGGGATACGACTGACTATCTCCTTTCCGATGCACTATCACTTCTTTAATGCATCCCGCGCTCCCTCACATTGAAGAATAAACGCAGAAATTGCGTCGCTCTCAAATACTATGGGTTAAATGACTTCTCCTTCTAAATCGAGTTACGTTTCTATCGAGGCGACAGGATTTTCTTTTGGGATACGACTATCTCGTTTCCGATGCACTATTCCTTCTTTACTGCATCCCTCGCTCCCTCAGATTGACGAATTAACACAGAAATTGCGTCGCCTTGAAATACTATGCGTTCTATGACATCTCTTTCTAAATCGAGTAACGTTTCTATTAAAACGACAGGATTCTCTTTTGGTATACGAGTATCACCTTTCCGATGCACTATTCCTTCTTTTCTGCATCCCTCGCTCCCTCACATTGGCGAATTATCGCAGAAATTTCGTCGCTATGAAATACTATGGGTTCTACGACCTCTCCTTCTAAATCGAGTAACGTTTCAATAGAAACGATTGGGTTTTCTTTTGGGATACGAGTAACTCCCATCCGATGCACTATTCCTTCTTTCATGCATCCCTGGCTACCTCACATTGTCGCATAAACATAGAAATTGCGTCGCTATGGAATTGTATGTGTTCTATGACTTCTCCTTCTAAATCGAGTAACGTTTCCGTGGAAACTACTTTATTTTCTTTTTGGATAAGACTATCTCCTTTCCGATGCACTATTCCCTCTTTACTGCATCCCTAGCTCCTTCACATTGGCGAATTAACACAGAAATTACGTCGCTATTAAATACCATGGGATCCATGACTTCTCCTTTTAAATCGAGTAACGTTTCAATGGAAACAACAGGATTTTCTTTTGAAATAAGAGTATCTCCCTGCCGATGCTCTATTACTTCTTTAATGCATCCCTAGCTCCCTCACATTGACGAATATTCACAGAAATTGCTTCGCTATGAAATACTATGCGTTCTAAAACTTTTCCTTCTGAATCGAGTAACGTTTCTATGGTTACGAAGGGGTTCTCTTTTGGGATACGACTGACTATCTCCTTTCCGATGCACTATCACTTCTTTACTGCATCCCGCGCTCCCTCACATTGAAGAATTAACACAGAAATTGCGTCGCCTTGAAATACTTTGGGTTCTATGTTTTCTCCTTCTAAATCGGGTAAGGTCTCTATGGAATCGAGAGGATTTTCTTTTGGTATTCGATTATCTCCTTTCCGATGCACTAATCCTTCTTTACTGCATTTCTCGCTCCTTGACGTTCACGAATTAACACCGAATTTGCGTCGCTATGAAATACTATGGGTTCTATGACTTCTCCTTCTAAATCGAGAAACGTTTCTTTAGAAACGACTGGATTTTTTTTTGGGATACGAGTATCTCCTTTTCTATGCACTATTCCTTCTTTCCTGAATCCCTCGCCCCCTTACATTGACGAATTACCACAGAACTTGCGTCGCTATGAAATACTATGGGTTCTATGACTTCTCCTTCTAAATCGAGTAACATTTCCACGGAAACGACAAGATTTTCTTTTGGAATACGACTATCTCCTTTCCGATTCACTACTCCTTCTGTACTGCATCCCTCGCTCCCTCACATTGGCGAATTAACACAGAGAATGCGTCGCTATGAAATACGATGCGTTCTATGACTTCTCCTTCTAAATCGAGTAACGTTTCTATTGAAACGACAGGATTTTCTTTTGGGATACGAGTATCTCCATTCCGATGCACTATTCCATCTTTACTGCATCCCTAGCTCCCTCACATTGACGAATTAACACAAAAATGTCGTCGCTATTAAATACTATGGGTTCCATGACGTCTCCATTTAAATCTAGTAACGTTTCTATGGAAACAACAGGATTTTCTTTTGAAATAAGAGTATCTCCTTGCCGATGCTCTATTACTTCTTTAATGCATCCCTAGCTCCTTCACATTGACGAATATTCACAGAAATTGCTTAGCTTTGAAATACTATGGGTTCTAAAACTTCTCCTTCTGAATCGAGTAACGTTACTATGGATACGAAGGGGTTTTTCTTTTGGGATACGACTGACTATCTCCTTTCCGATGCACTATCACTTCTTTAATGCATCCCGCGCTCCCTCACATTGAAGAATAAACGCAGAAATTGCGTCGCTCTCAAATACTATGGGTTAAATGACTTCTCCTTCTAAATCGAGTTACGTTTCTATCGAGGCGACAGGATTTTCTTTTGGGATACGACTATCTCGTTTCCGATGCACTATTCCTTCTTTACTGCATCCCTCGCTCCCTCAGATTGACGAATTAACACAGAAATTGCGTCGCCTTGAAATACTATGCGTTCTATGACATCTCTTTCTAAATCGAGTAACGTTTCTATTAAAACGACAGGATTCTCTTTTGGTATACGAGTATCACCTTTCCGATGCACTATTCCTTCTTTTCTGCATCCCTCGCTCCCTCACATTGGCGAATTATCGCAGAAATTTCGTCGCTATGAAATACTATGGGTTCTACGACCTCTCCTTCTAAATCGAGTAACGTTTCAA
The DNA here is from genome assembly GCF_023864345.2 of Schistocerca serialis cubense. Taxonomy (NCBI): domain Eukaryota; kingdom Metazoa; phylum Arthropoda; class Insecta; order Orthoptera; family Acrididae; genus Schistocerca; species Schistocerca serialis. Next base: position 40,810,542 of record NC_064638.1, on the reverse strand, counting down.
TAGAAACGATTGGGTTTTCTTTTGGGATACGAGTAACTCCCATCCGATGCACTATTCCTTCTTTCATGCATCCCTGGCTACCTCACATTGTCGCATAAACATAGAAATTGCGTCGCTATGGAATTGTATATGTTCTATGACTTCTCCTTCTAAATCGAGTAACGTTTCTATGGAAACGACCGGATTTTCTTTTGGGATACGAGTTATTCCTTTCCGATGCACTATTAATACTTTACTGCATCCCTCGCTCCCTCACATTGACGAATTGACACAGAAATTGCGTCGCTATGAAATACTATGAGTTCTATGACCTCTCCTTCTAAATCGAGAAACGTTTCTATAGAAACGACAGGGTTTTATTTGGGATACGAGTATCTCCTTTCGGATGCACTATTCCTTCTTTAATGCATCCCTGGCCACCTCATATTGACGAATTAACACAGAAATTACGTCGCTATGGAATACTATGTGTTCCTTGACTTCTCCTTCTAAATCGAGTAACTTTTCAATGGAAACGACAGGATTTTCTTTTGGGATACGACTATCTCCTTTCCGATGCACTATTGCTTCCGTACTGCTTCCCTCGCTCCATCATATTGGCGAATTAACACAGAAATTGCGTCGCTATGAAATACTATGGGTTCTATGCCTTCTCCTTCTAAATCGAGTAACGTTTCTATTGAAACGACAGGATTTTCTTTTGGGATATGAGTTTCTCCTTTCCGATGCACTATTCCTTCTTTACTGCATCCCTGGCTCTCTCACATGGACGAATTGTCACAGCAATTGCGTCGCTATGGAATACTATGTGTTCCATGACTTCTCCTTCTAAATCGAGTAACATTTCCATGGAAACGACAGGATTTTCGTTTGGGATAAGACTATCTCCTTTCCGATGCGGTATTCCTTCTGTACTGCATCCCTCGCTCCCTCACATTGACGAATCCTTTATTGTATGATTATATGATAGCGGAACAAACACTGGTAGCAGTTACTTCTGAAAAATATCTGGGAGTATGCGTGCGGAACGATTTGAAGTGGAATGATCATATAAAATTAATTGTTGGTAAGGCGGGTACCAGATTGAGATTCATTGGGAGAGTCCTTAGAAAATGTAGTCCATCAACAAAGGAGGTGGCTTACAAAGCACTCGTTCGGCCTATACTTGAGTATTGCTCATCAGTGTGGGATCCGTACCAGATCGGGTTGACGGAGGAGATAGAAAAGATCCAAAGAAGAGCGGCGCGTTTCGTCACAGGGTTATTTGGTAACCGTGATAGCGCTACGGAGAAGTTTAACAAACTCAAGTGGCAGATTCTGCAAGAGAGGCGCTCTGCATCGCGGTGTAGCTTGCTCGCCAGGTTTCGAGAGGGTGCGTTTCTGGATGAGGTATCGAATATATTGCTTCCCCCTACTTATACCTCCCGAGGAGATCACGAATGTAAAATTAGAGAGATTAGAGCGCGCACGGAGGCTTTCAGACAGTCGTTCTTCCCGCGAACCATACGCGACTGGAACAGGAAAGGGAGGTAATGACAGTGGCACGTAAAGTGCCCTCCGCCACACACCGTTGGGTGGCATGCGGAGTATCAATGTAGATGTAGATGTAGAACACAGAAATTGCGTCGCCTTGAAATACTATGCGTTCTATGACATCTCTTTCAAAATCGAGTAATGTTTCTATTAAAACGACAGGATTTCCTTTTGGGATACGAGTTTGTCCTTTCCGATGCACTATTCCTTCTTTACTGCATCCCTGGCTCTCTCACATGGACGAATTGTCACAGCAATTGCGTCGCTATGGAATACTATGGGTTCATTAACATCTCCTTCTCAATCGAGTAACGTTTCTTTAAAAACGACTGGATTTTCTTTTGGGCCACGACTATCTCCTTTCAGATTCACTATTCCATCTTTACTGCATCATTCGCTCCCTCACATTGACGAATTAACGCAGAAATTTCGTCGCTATGAAATACTATGGGTTCTATGACTTCTCCTTCTAAATCGAGTAACGTTACTATAGAAACGACATGATTTTCTTTTGGTATAGGAGTAACTCTTTTCCGATGCACTATTCGTTCTTTACTGCATCCCTCGCTCCCTCACATTGGCGAATTACCACAGAACTTGCGTCGCTATGAAATACTATGGGTTCCATGACTTCTCCTTCTAAATCGAGTAACATTTCCATGGAAACAACAGGATTTTCTTTTGGGATACGACTAACTCCTTCCCGATGCGGTATTCCTTCTGTACTGCATCCCTCGCTCCCTCACATTGACGAATTAACACAGAAATTGCGTCGCCTTGAAATACTGTGCGTTCTATGACATCTATTTCTAAATCGAGTAACGTTTCAACTAAAACGACAGGATTTTCTTTTGTGATACGAGTATCTCATTTCCGATGCACTATTCCCTCTTTACTGCATCCCTGGCTCAGTCACATTGACGAATGAACACTGAAATTGCGTCCCTATGGAATACTATGGGTTCAATGACTTCTCCTTCTAAATCGAGTAACGTTTCTATGGAAACGACAGGATTTTTTTTTCGGATACGAGTATCTCCTTTCCGATGCACTATTCCTTCTCTACTGCATCCCTCGCTCTCTCACATTGACGAATTAACAGAGAAATTTCGTTGTTATGAAATACTATGGGTTCTATAACTTCTCCCTCAAAATCGAGTAACGTTTCTATGCAAACTACTTTATTTTCTTTTTGGATAAGACTATCTCCTTTCCGATACACTATTCCCTCTTTACTGCATCGCTAGCTCCTTCACATTGACGAATTAACACAGAAATTACGTCGCTATTAAATACTATGGGATCCATGACTTCTCCTTTTAGATCGAGTAACGTTTCTATGGAAACAACAGGATTTTCTTTTGAAATAAGAGAATTTCCTTGCCGATGCTCTATTACTCCTTTAATGCATCCCTAGCTCCCTCACATTGACGAATATTCACAGAAATTGCTTCGCTATGAAATACTATGCGTTCTAAAACTTTTCATTCTGAATCGAGTAACGTTTCTATGGATACGAAGGGGTTCTCTTTTGGGATACGACTGACTATCTCCTTTCCGATGCACTATCACTTCTTTACTGCATCCCGCGCTCCCTCACATTGAAGAATTAACACAGAAATTGCGTCGCCTTGAAATACTATGGGTTCTATGTTTTCTCCTTCTAAATCGGGTAAGGTCTCTATGGAATCGAGAGGATTTTCTTTTGGTATTCGATCATCTCCTTTCCGATGCACTATTCCTTCTTTACTGCATCTCTCGGTCCTTGACGCTGACGAATTCACACCGAATTTGCGTCGCTATGAAATACTATGGGTTCTATGACTTCTCCTTCTAAATCGAGAAACGCTTCTTTAGAAACGACAGGATTTTCTTTTGGGATACGAGTATCTCCTTTCAGATGCACTATTCCTTCTTTACTGCATCCCTCGCTCTCTTACATTGACGAATTACCACAGAACTTGCGTCGCTATGAAATACTATGGGTTCTATGACTTCTCCTTCTAAATCGAGTAACATTTCCACGGAAACGACAAGATTTTCTTTTGGAATACGAGTATCTCCATTCCGATGCACTATTCCATCTTTACTGCATCCCTAGCTCCCTCACATTGACGAATTATCGCAGAAATTTCTTCGCTATGAAATACTATGGGTTCTACGACCTCTCCTTCTAAATCGAGTAACGTTTCAATAGAAACGACTGGGTTTTCTTTTGGGATACGAGTAACTCCCATCCGATGAACTATTCCTTCTTTCATGCATCCCTGGCTACCTCACATTGACGAATAAACACAGAAATTGCGTCGCTATGGAATAGTATGTGTTCTATGACTTCTCCTTCTAAATCGATTAACGTTTCTATGGAAACGACAGGATTTTCTTTTGGGATACGAGTTACTCCTTTCCGATGCACTATTAATACATTACTGCATCCCTCGCTACCTTACATTGACGAATTGACACAGAAATTGCGTCGCTATGGAATAGTATGGGTGTTATGTATTCTCCTTCTAAATCGAGTAACGTTTCAATGGAAACGACAGGATATTTTTTGGTATAGGAGCAACTCCTTTCCGATGCACTATTCCTTCTTTACTGCATCCCTCGCTCCCTTACATTGATGAACTACCACAGAACTTGCGTCGCTATGAAATACTATGGGTTCCATGACATCTCCTTCTAAATCGAGTAACATTTCCATGGAAACGACAGGATTTTCTTTTGGGATACGACTAACTCCTTTCCGATGCGGTATTCCTTCTGTACTGCATCCCTCGCTCCCTCACTTTGACGAATTAAAACAGAAATTGCGTCGCCTTGAAATACTGTGCGTTCTATGACATCTATTTCTAAGTCGTGTAACGTTTCTATTAAAACGACAGGATTTTCTTTTGTGTTACGAGTATCTCATTTCCGATGCACTATTCCTTCTTTACTGTATCCCTGGCTCAGTCACATTGACGAATGAACACTGAAATTGCGTCCCTATGCAATACTATGGGTTCAATGACTTCTCCTTCTAAATCGAGTAATGTTTCCATGGAAACGAAAGGATTTTCTTTTCGATACGAGTATCTCCTTTCCGATGCACTATTCCTTCCCTACTGCATCCCTCGCTCTCACACATTGACGAATTAACACAGAAATTGCGTCGCTATGAAATACTATGGGTTCTATAACTTCTCCTACTAAATCGAGTAACGTTTCTATGGAAACTACTGGATTTTCTATTTGGTTAAGACTATCTCCTTTCCGATGCACTATTCCTTCTTTAATGCATCCCTGGCTACCTCACATTGAAGAATTAACAGAGAAATTGCGTCGCTATGGAATACTATGTGTTCCATGACTTCTCCTTCTAAATCGAGTTACTTGTCAATGGAAACGACAGGATTTTCTTTTGGGATACGTGTTTCTAATTTCCGATGCACTATTCCTTCTTTACTGCATCCCTCGCTCCCTCACATTGACGAATTAACACAGAAATTTCGTCGCCTTGAAATAATATTCGTTCTATGACATCTCTTTCTAAATCGAGTAACGTTTCTATTAAAACGACAGTATTTTCTTTGGGATACGAGTATCTCCATTCCTATGCACTATTCCCTCTTTAATGCATCCCTAGCTCCCTGACATTGACGAATTAACACAGAAATTACGTCGCTATTAAATACTATGGGTTCCATGACTTCTCCATTTAAATCGAGTAACGTTTCTATTGAAACGACAGGATTTTCTTTTGGGATAAGAGTTTCTCCTTGCCGATGCTCTATTACATCTTTAATGCATCCCTAGGTCCGTCACATTGACGAATATTCACAGAAATTGCTTCGCTATGATATACTATAGGTTCCAAAACTTCTCCTTCTGAATCGAGTAACGTTTCTATGGATACGAATGGGTTTTCTTTTGGGATACGATTGACTATCCCCTTTCCGATGCACTATCCCTTCTTAACTGCATCCCGCGCTCCCTTACATTGAAGAATTAACGCAGAAATTGCGTCGCTAACAAATACTATCGGTTCTATGACTTCTCCTTCTAAATCGAGTAATGTTTCTATAGAAACGACAAGATTTTCTTTTGGGATACGAGTATCTCCTTTCCGATACACTATTCCTTCTTTACTGCATCCCTGGCTCCCTCACATTGACGAATTAACACAGAAATTGCGTCGCTATGGAATGCTATGTGTTCTATGACTTCTCCTTCTAAATCGAGTAACGTTTCAATGGAAACGACAGGATTTTCTTTTGGTATACGAGTATCTCCTTTCCGATGCACTATTCCATCTTTATTGCATCCCTCGCTCCCTTACATTGACGAATTACCACAGAACTTGCTTCGCTATGTAATACTATGGGTTCTATGACTTCTCCTTCTAAATCGCGTAACATTTCCTAGGAAACGACAGGATTTTCTTTTGGAATACGAGTATCTCCTTTCCGATGCACTATTCCTTCTTTACTGCATCCCTCGCTCCCTCACATTGACGAATTAACACAGAAATTGCGTCGCTATGAAATACTATGGGTTCTACGACTTCTCCTTCTAAATCAACAAACGTTTCTATGGAAACTACAGGATTTCCTTTTGGGATACGAGTATCTCCTTTCCGATGCACTATTCCTTCTTTACTAAGTCCCTCGCTCCCTCACTTTGGCGAATTGACACAGAAATTGCGTCGCTATGAAATACTATGGGTTCTATTTCTCCTTCTAAATCGAGTTACGTTTCCATTGAAACTACAGGATTTTCGTTTGGGATACGAGTATCTCCTTTCCGATGCACTATTCCTTCTTTACTGCATCTCTCGCTCCCTCACATTGACGAATTAACACAGAAATTGCGTCGGTATGAAATACTATGGGTTCAATGACTTCTCCTTCTAAATCGAGTACCGATTCTATGGAAACGACAGGATTTTGTTTTGGTATACTTGTATCTCCTTTCCGATGCACTATTCCTTCTTTACTGCATCCCTCTCTCCCTAACATTGACGAATTAACACAGAAATGGCGTCGGTATGAAATACTATGGGTTCTATGACTTCTCCTTCTAAATCGAGTAGCGTTTCTATGGAAATGTCAGGATTTTATTTTGGGATACAAGTATCTCCTTTCCGATGCACTATTCCTTCTTTACTGCTTGCCTCGCTCCCTCAAATTGAAAAATTAACACAGAAATTGCGTTGCTATGAAATACTATTGGTTCTATGACATCCCCTTCCAAGTCGAGGATCACTCGTATGGAAACAACAGGATTTTCATTTTGGATACGAGTATCTCCTTTCCGATGCACTATTCCTTCTTTACTGCATCCCTCGCACCCTCACATTGACGAATGAACACAGAAATTTCGTCACTATGAAATACTATGGGTTCTATGACTACTTTTTCTAAATCGTGTAACGTTTCTATGCAAACGAAAGGACTTTCTTTTGGTATACGAGTATCTCCTTTCCAATGCACTATTCCTTCTTTACTGCATCCCTCGCTCCCTCACATTGACGAAATAACACACTAATTGCGTCGCTATGAAATACTATGTGTACTATGACTTTTCCTTCTAAATCGAGTAACGTTTCTATGGAAACGATAGGATTTTCTTTTGGGATACGAGTATCTCCTTTGCGATGCACTATTCCTTCTTTACTGCATCCCTCGCTCCCTCACATTGACGAATTAACACAGAAATTGCGTCGCTATGAAATACTATGAGTTCTATAAATTCTTCCTCTAAATCAAATACCGTTTCTATGGAAACTACCGGATTTTCTTTTGGGATACCTGGATCTCCATCCCGATGCACTATTCTTTCTTTGCTGCATTCCTAGCTCCCTCACATTCACGAATTAACACAGAAATTGCGTCGCTATGAAATAATATGGGTTCTATTACTTCTCCTTCTAAATCGAGTAACGTTTCTATGGAAACGACAGGATTTTCTTTTGAGATACGACTATATTCTTTCCGATGCACTATTCCGTCTTTACTGCATCCCTTGCTCCCCCACAATGACGAATTAACACAGAAATTGCGTCGGTATGAAATACTATCGGTTCAATGACTTCTCCTTCTAAATCGAGTACCGATTCTATGGAAACGACAGGATTTAGTTTTGGTATACTTGTATCTCCTTTCCGATGCACTATTCCTTCTTTACTGCATCCCTCTCTCCCTCACATTGACGAATTAACACAGAAATGGCGTCGGTATGAAATACTATGGGTTCTATGACTTCTCCTTCTAAATCGAGTAGCGTTTCTATGGAAATGTCAGGATTTTCTTTTGGGATACGAGTATCTCCTTTCCGATGCACTATTCCTTCTTTACTGCTTGCCTCGCTCCCTCAAATTGAAAAATTAACACAGAAATTGCGTTGCTATGAAATACTATTGGTTCTAAGACATCCCCTTCCAAGTCGAGGATCACTCGTATGGAAACAGCAGGATTTTCATTTTGGATACGAGTATCTCCTTTCCGATGCACTATTCCTTCTTTACTGCATCCCTCGCACCCTCACATTGACGAATGAACACAGAAATTTCGTCGCTATGAAATACTATGGGTTCTATGTCTACTTTTTCTAAATCGTGTAACGTTTCTATGCAAACGACAGGACTTTCTTTTGGTATACGAGTATCTCCTTTCCAATGCACTATTCCTTCTTTACTGCATCCCTCGCTCCCTCACATTGACGAAATAACACACTAATTGCGTCGCTATGTAATACTATGTGTACTATGACTTTTCCTTCTAAATGGAGTAACGTTTCTATGGAAACGATAGGATTTTCTTTTGGGATACGAGTATCTCCTTTGCGATGCACTATTCCTTCTTTACTGCATCCCTCGCTCCCTCACATTGACGAATTAACACAGAAATTGCGTCGCTATGAAATACTATGAGTTCTATAAATTCTTCCTCTAAATCAAATACCGTTTCTATGGAAACTACCGGATTTTCTTTTGGGATACCTGGATCTCCATCCCGATGCACTATTCTTTCTTTGCTGCATCCCTAGCTCCCTCACATTCACGAATTAACACAGAAATTGCGTCGCTATGAAAAAATATGGGTTCTATTACTTCTCCTTCTAAATCGAGTAACGTTTCTCTGGAAACGAAAAGTTTTCCTTTTGGGATTCGACTATCTCCTTTCCGATGCACAATTCCTTCTTTACTGCATCCCTCGTTCCCTCACATTGACGAATTATCACAGAAAATTCGTCGCTATGGAATTCAATGGATTCAATGACTTCTCCTTCTAAATCGAGTAACGTTTCTATTGAAACGAAAGGATTTTCTTTTGGGATACGATTATCTCCTTTCCGATGCACTATTCCTTCTTTACTGCATCCCTCGATCCCTCACATTGACATATTAACACAGTAATGGCGTCGCTAAGAAATCCTGTGTGTTCTATGACATCTCTTTCTAAAACGAGAAACGTTCCTATTCAAACGTTAGGATTTTCTTTTGGGATATGAGTATCTCCGTTCCGATGCACTATTCCATCTTTACTGCATACCTCGCTCCATTACTTTCACAAATTAACACAGAAATTCCGTCGTTATGAAATACAATTGGTTCTATGACATCTCCTGATATCGAGTAACGTTTCTATGGAGACAACAGGATTTTCTTTTAAGATACGAGTATCTCCTTTCGCATGCACTATTCCATCTTTAATGTATTCCTCGCTCCCTCACATTGACGAATTAACTCAGAAATTGCATCCCTATGATATACTATGGGTTCTATGACTTCTCCTTCTAAATCGGGTAACGTTTCTATGCAGTCGAGCGGATTTTCTTTTGGTATACGTGTATCTCCTTTCCGATGCACTATTCCTTCTTTACTGCATCTCTCGCTCCTTCACATTGACGAATTATCACCGAAATTGCGTCGCTATGAAATACTATGGGGTCTATGACTTCTCCTTCTAAATCGAGTAACGTTTCTATAGAAACGACAGAATTTTCTATTGGGATACGACTATCTCCTTTCCGATGCACTATTCCTTCTGTACAGCATCCTTCCCTCCCTCACATTGGCGAATTAACACAGAAATTGCGTCGCAATGAAAGACAAAGGGTTGTATGACTTCTCCTTGTAAATCGGGTAACGATTCTATAGATACAACAGTAGTTTCTTTTGATATACGAGGATCTCCATTCCGATGCACTATTCCTTCTTTACTGCATCCCCCGCTCCCTCACAATGACGAATTATCCCAGAAATTGCGTCGCTATGAAATACTATGGGTCCTATGGCTTCTCCTACTAATTCGAGTAACGTTTCTATGGAAACGCCGGTAATTCCTATTGGGATACGGGTACCTCCTTCCCGATGCACTATTCCTTCTTTACTGCTTCCCTCGCTCCCTCATATTGACGAATTAACGCAGAAATTGTGTCGCTATGAAATACTATGGGTTCTATGACTTCTCCTTCTACTTCGAGTAACGTTTCTATGGAAACGACAGGATTTTCTTTTGGTATACGAGTATCTCCTTTCCGATGCACTATTCCTTCTTTACTGCATCCCTCGCTCCCTCAAATTGACAAATTAACACAGAAATTGCGTCGCTATGAAATACTAAGCGTTCTATGACTACTCCTTCTAAATCGAGCAACGTTTCTATGGAAACGACAGAATTGTCTTTTAGGTTACGAGTATCTCCATTCCGATGCACTATTCCTTCTGTTCTGCATCCCTCGCTCCCTCACATTAGCGAATTAACACAGAAATTGCGTCGCTATGAAATACTATGGGTGCAATGACTTCTCCTTCTAAATCGAGTAACGTTTCTATTGAAACGACAGGATTTTCTTTTGGGATACGAGTATCTCCTTTCCGATGCACTATTCCTTCTTTACTGCATCCCTCGCTCCCTCACATTGACGAATTAACATAGAAATTTCGTCGTTATGAAATACAATGTGATCTATAACTTCTCCTTCTAAATCGTGTAACGTCTCTATGGAAACGACATGATGTTCTTTTGAAATACGAGTATCTCCTTTCCGATGCGCTATTTCTTCTTTACTGCATCCCTCGCTCCCTCAAATTGACAAATTAACACAGAAATTGCGTCGCTATGATATACTAAGCGTTCTATGACTACTCCTTCTAAATCGAGTAACGTTTCTATGGAAACGACAGAATTGTCTTTTAGGTTACGAGTATCTCCATTCCGATGCACTATTCCATCTGTACTGCATCCCTCGCTCCCTCACATTGGCGAATTAACACAGAAATTGCGTCACTATGAAATACTATGGGTTCTATGACATCTCCTTCTAAATCGAGTAACGTTTCTATTGAAACGACAGGATTTTCATTTGGGATACGTCTATCTCCTTTCCGATGCGCTATTTCTTCTTTACTGCATCCCTCGCTCCCTCACATTGACGATTTATCACAGAAAATGCGTCGCTATGGAATACTATGGGTTCAATGATTTCTCTTTCTAAATCGAGTAACATTTCTACGGAAACGAAAGGATTTTCTTTTGGGGTACGAGTATTTCCTTTCCGATGCACTATTCCTTCTTTACTGCATCCCTCGGTCCTTCACAATGACGAATAACACAGAAATTGCGTCGCCATGAAATACTATGTGTTCTATAACTTCTCCTACTAAATCGAGTAACGTTACCACGGAAACGACAGGATTTTCGTTTGGGATACGAGTTTCTTCTTTCTGATGCACTATTCCTTCTTTACTGCATCCCTCGCTCCCTAACATTGACGAATTAACACAGAAATGGCGTCGCTATGGAGTACTATGAGATCTATGACTTCTCCTTCTAAATCGAGTACCGTTTCTATGGAAAAGTCAGGATTTTCTTTTCGGATACGAATGTCTCCTATCCGATGCATTATTCCTTCTTTACTGCATCCCTGGCTCCCTCACATTGAACAATTATCACAGAAATTGCGTCGCTATGCAATACTATGGGTTCTATGACTTATCCTTCTAAATCAAGTAACGTTTATATGGAAACGGCAGGATTTAATTATGGGATGCGAGTATCTCCATCTTGATGCACTATTCCTTCTTTACTGCATCATTCGCTCCCTCACATTGACGAATTAACACAGAAATTGCGTCGCTATAAAAAGCTATGGGTTCTATGACTTCTCCCTCTAAATCGAGTAACTATTCTATTGAAACGACGGGATTTTCTTTTGGGATACGAGTATCTCCTTTCCGATGCACTATTCTTCCTTTACTGCATCCCTCGCTCCCTCACATTGACGAATTAACAATGAAATAGCGTCGCTATGCAATACTATGGGTTCTATGACTTCTCCTTCTTAATGGAGTAACGTTTCTATGGAAACGACAGGATTTTCTTTTAGGATACGAGTATCTTCGTTCCGATTAACTATTCCTTCTTTACTACATCCCATCGTTCCCTCACATTGAGGAATAAGCACAGAAATTGCGTCGGTATGAAATACTATGGGTTCCATGACTTATCCTTCTAAATCGAGTAACGTTTCAATGGAAACGGCATTATTTTAATTTGGGATACGAGTATCTCCTTTCCGATGCACTGTTCGTTCTTTACTGCATTCCTCGCTCCCTCACATTGACGTATTAACACAGAAATGGCATCGCTACGAAATACTATGGGTTCTATGACTTCTCCTTCTAAATCGAGTAACGTTTCTACGGAAACGACAGGATTTTCTTTTGGGATACGAGTATCTACTTTCCGATGCACTATTCCCTCTTTACTGCATCCCTCGTTCCCTCTCATTGAGGAATAAGCACAGAAATTGCGTCGCTATGAAATACTATTGGTTCAATGGATTCTCCTTCTTAATCGAGAAACGTTTCTATGGAAACGACAGGATTTTCTTTTGGGATACTAGCATCTCCTTTACAATGCACTACTCCTTCTGTACTGCATCCCTCGCTCCCTCACATTGGCGAATTAACACAGAAATTGCGTCGCTATGAAATACTAAGGGTTCTATGACTTCTCCTTCTATATCGAGTAACGTTTCTATTGAAACGACAGGATTTTCTTTTTCGATACGATTATCTCCATTCCTATGCACTATTCCCTCTTTACTGCATCCTTAGCTCCCTGACATTGATGAATTAACACAGAAATTACGTCGCTATTAAATACTATGGGTTCCATGACTTCCCCATCTAAATCGAGTAACGTTTCTATTGAAATGACAGGATTTTCTTTTGGGATACGAGTATCTCCTTTCCGATACACTATTCGTTCTTTACTGCATCCCGCGCTCCCTCACATAGAAGAATTAACGCAGAAATTGCGTCGCTAACAAATACTATCGGTTCTATGACTTCTCCTTCTAAATCCAGTAAGGTTTCTATAGAAACGACAGGATTTTCTTTTGGGATACGAGTATGTCCTTTCCGATACACTATTCGTTCTTTACTGCATCCCTGGCTCCTCACATTGACGAATTAACACAAAAATTGCGTCGCTATGGAATGCTATGTGTTCTATGACTTCTCCTTCTAAATCGAGTAACGTTTCAATGGAATCCACAGGATTTTCTTTTGGTATACGAGTATCTCCTTTCCGATGCACTATTCCTTCTTTATTGCATCCCTCGCTCCCTTACATTGACGAATTACCACAGAACTTTCGTCGCTATGTAATACTATGGGTTCTATGACTTCTCCTTCTAAATCGAGTAACATTTCCATGGAAAGGAAAGGATTTTCTTTTGGAATACGAGTATCTCCTTTCCGATGCACTATTCCTTCTGTAGTGCATCCCTCGCTTCCTCACATTGAAGAATTAACACAGAAATTGCGTCGCCTTGAAATACTATGCGTTCTATGGCAGCTCTTTCTAAATCGAGTATCGTTTCAATTTCATCGACAGGTTTTGCTTTTGGGATACGAGTATCTCATTACCGATGCACTATTCCTTCTTTACTGCATCCCTGGCTCAGTCACATTGACGATTTATCACAGAAATTGCGTCGCTATGGAGTTCTATGGGTTCAATGACTTCTCCTTCTAAATCGAGTAACGTTTCTATGGAAACGACAGGAGTTTCTTTTGGGATACGAGTATCTCCTTTCCGATGCACTATTCCTTCTTTACTGCATCTCTTTCCCCCTCACATTGACGAATTAACACAGAACTTGCGTCGCTATGATATACTATGGGTTCTATAACTTCTTCTTCTAAATCGAGTACCGTTTCTATTGAAACGACAGGATTTTCTTTTGGGATACCAGTATCTCGTTTCCGATGCACTATTCCATCTGTACTGCATCCCTCGCTCCCTCACATTGGCGAATTAACACAGAAATTGCGTCGCTATGAAATACCATGGGTTCTATGACTTCTCCTTCCAAATCGAGTAACGTTTCTATTGAATCGACAGGATTTTCTTTTGGGATACGTGTATCTACCTTCCGATGCACTATTCCTTCTTTACTGCATCCCACGCTTCCTCATATTAACGATTAATCAGAGAAATTGCGTCGCTATGGAATACTATGTGTTCAATGATTGCTCTCTCTAAATCGAGTAACATTTCTGCGGAAACGAAAGGATTTTCTTTTGGGATACGAGTATCTCCTTTCCGATGCACTATTCCTTCTTCACTGCATCCCTGGCTCCCTCACATTAACGATTTATCAGAGAAATTGCGTCGCTATGGAATACTATGTGTTCAATGATTTCTCTCTCTAAATCGAGTAACATTTCTAAGGAAACGAAAGGATTTTCTTTTGGGATACGAGTATCTCCTTTCCGATGCACTATTCCTTCTTTACTGCATCCCTCGCTCCCTCACATTGACGAATTAACACAGAAATTGCGTCGCTATGAAATACTATGGGTTCTACGACTTCTCCTTCTAAATCAAGAAACGTTTCGATGGAAACTACAGGATTTCCTTTTGGGATACGAGTATCTCCTTTCCGATGCACTATTCCTTCTTTACTAAGTCCCTCGCTCCCTCACTTTGGCGAATTGACACAGAAATTGCGTCGCTATGAAATACTATGGGTTCTATTTCTCCTTGTAAATCGAGTAACGTTTCGATTGAAACTACAGGATTCTCGTTTGGGATACGAGTATCTCCTTTCCGATGCACTATTCCTTCTTTACTGCATCTCTCGCTCCATCACATTGACGAATTAACACAGAAATTGCGTCGCTATCGAATACTATGTGGTCTATGACTTCTCCTTCTAAATCGAGTAACGATTCTATGGAAACGACAGAATTTTGTTTTGGTATACTTGTCTTGCAAGGGCAACAGTCTGGATGATTGACTGATCTGGCCTTGTAACAATAACCAAAACGGCATTGCCGTGCCGGTACTGCGAACGGCTGAAAGCAAGGGGAAACTACAGCCGTACTTTTTCCCGAGGGCATGCAGCTTTACTGTATGATTACATGATGATGGCGTCCTCTTGGGTAAAATATTCCGGAGGTAAAATAGTCCCCCATTCGGATCTCCGGGCGGGGACTACTCAAGAGGATGTCGTTATCAGGAGAAAGAAAAGTGACGTTCTACGGATCTGAGCGTGGAATGTCAGATCCCTTAATCGGGCAGGTAGGTTAGAAAATTTAAAAAGGGAAATGGATAGGTTGAAGTTAGATATAGTGGGAATTAGTGAAGTTCGGTGGCAGGAGGAACAAGACTTCAGGTCAGGTGACTACAGGGTTATAAACACAAAATCAAATAGGGGTAATGCAGGATTAGGTTTAATAATGAATAGGAAAATAGGAATGCGGGTAAGCTACTACAAACAGCATAGTGAACGCATTATTGTGGCCAAGATAGATACGAAGCCCACACCTACTACAGTAGTACAAGTTTATATGCCAACTAGCTCTGCAGATGACGAAGAAATTGAAGAAATGTACGATGAGATAAAAGAAATTATTCAGATTGTGAAGGGAGACGAAAATTTAATAGTCATGGGTGACTGGAATTCGAGTGTAGGAAAAGGGAGAGAAGGAAACATAGTAGGTGAATATGGATTGTGGGACAGAAATGAAAGAGGAAGCCGCCTGGTAGAATTTTGCACAGAGCACAACATAATCATAACTAACACTTGGTTTAAGAATCATGAAAGAAGGTTGTATACATGGAAGAACCCTGGAGATACTAAAAGGTATCAGATAGATTATATAATGGTAAGACAGAGATTTAGGAACCAGGTTTTAAATTGTAAGACATTTCCAGGGGCAGATGTGGACTCTGACCACAATCTATTGGTTATGACCTGTAGATTAAAACTGAAGAAACTGCAAAAAGGTGGGAATTTAAGGAGATGGGACCTGGATAAACTAAAAGAACCAGAGGTTGTACAGAGATTCAGGGAGAGCATAAGGGAGCAATTGACAGGAATGGGGGAAATAAATACAGTAGAAGAAGAATGGGTAGCTTTGAGGGATGAAGTAGTGAAGGCAGCAGAGGATCAAGTAGGTAAAAAGACGAGGGCTAGTAGAAATCCTTGGGTAACAGAAGAAATATTGAATTTAATTGATGAAAGGAGAAAATATAAAAATGCAGTAAGTGAAACAGGCAAAAAGGAATACAAACGTCTCAAAAATGAGATCGACAGGAAGTGCAAAATGGCTAAGCAGGGATGGCTAGAGGACAAATGTACGGATGTAGAGGCCTATCTCACTAGGGGTAAGATAGATACCGCCTACAGGAAAATTAAAGAGACCTTTGGAGATAAGAGAACGACTTGTATGAATATCAAGAGCTCAGATGGAAACCCAGTTCTAAGCAAAGAAGGGAAAGCAGAAAGGTGGAAGGAGTATATAGAGGGTCTATACAAGGGCGATGTACTTGAGGACAACATTATGGAAATGGAAGAGGATGTAGATGAAGATGAAATGGGAGATATGATATTGCGTGAAGAGTTTGACAGAGCACTGAAAGACCTGAGTCGAAACAAGGCCCCCAGAGTAGACAACATTCCATTGGAACTACTGATGGCCGTGGGAGAGCCAGTCCTGACAAAACTCTACCATCTGGTGAGAAAGATGTATGAGACAGGCGAAATACCCTCAGACTTCAAGAAGAATATAATACACTCCTGGAAATTGAAATAAGAACACCGTGAATTCATTGTCCCAGGAAGGGGAAACTTTATTGACACATTCCTGGGGTCAGATACATCACATGATCACACTGACAGAACCACAGGCACATAGACACAGGCAACAGAGCATGCACAATGTCGGCACTAGTACAGTGTATATTCACCTTTCGCAGCAATTCAGGCTGCTATTCTCCCATGGAGGCGATCGTAGAGATGCTGGATGTAGTCCTGTGGAACGGCTTGCCATGCCATTTCCACCTGGCGCCTCAGTTGGACCAGCGTTCGTGCTGGACGTGCAGACCGCGTGGGATGACGCTTCATCCAGTCCCAAACATGCTCAATGGGGGACAGATCCGGAGATCTTGCTGGCCAGGGTAGTTGACTTACACCTTCTAGAGCACGTTGGGTGGCACGGGATACATGCGGACGTGCATTGTCCTGTTGGAACAGCAAGTTCCCTTGCCGGTCTAGGAATGGTAGAACGATGGGTTCGATGACGGTTTGGATGTACCGCGCACTATTCAGTGTCCCCTCGACGATCACCAGTGGTGTACGGCCAGTGTAGGAGATCGCTCCCCACACCATGATGCCGGGTGTTGGCCCTGTGTGCCTCGGTCGTATGCAGTCCTGATTGTGGCTCTCACCTGCACGGCGCCAAACACGCATACGACCATCATTGGCACCAAGGCAGAAGCGAGTCTCATCGCTGAAGACGACACGTCTCCATTCGTCCCTCCATTCACGCCTGTCGCGACACCACTGGAGGCGGGCTGCACGATGTTGGGGCGTGAGCGGAAGACGGCCTAACGGTGTGCGGGACCGTAGCCCAGCTTCATGGAGACGGTTGCGAATGGTCCTCGCCGATACCCCAGGAGCAACAGTGTCCCTAATTTGCTGGGAAGTGGCGGTGCGGTCCCCTACGGCACTGCGTAGGATCCTACGGTCTTGGCGTGCATTCGTGCGTCGCTGCGGTCCGGTCCCAGGTCGACGGGCACGTGCACCTTCCGCCGACCACTGGCGACAACATCGATGTACTGTGGAGACCTCACGCCCCACGTGTTGAGCAATTCGGCGGTACGTCCACCCGGCCTCCCGCATGCCCACTATACGCCCTCGCTCAAAGTCCGTCAACTGCACATACGGTTCACGTCCACGCTGTCGCGGCATGCTACCAGTGTTAAAGACTGCGATGGAGCTCCGTATGCCACGGCAAACTGGCTGACACTGACGGCGGCGGTGCACAAATGCTGCGCAGCTTGCGCCATTCGATGGCCAACACCGCGGTTCCTGGTGTGTGCGCTGTGCCGTGCGTGTGATCATTGCTTGTACAGCCCTCTCGCAGTGTCCGGAGCAAGTATGGTGGGTCTGACACACCGGTGTCAATGTGTTCTTTTTTCCATTTCCAGGAGTGTAATTCCAATCCCAAAGAAAGCAGGTGTTGATAGATGTGAAAATTACCGAACTATCAGCTTAATAAGTCACAGCTGCAAAATACTAACACGAATTCTTTACAGACGAATGGAAAAATTAGTAGAAGCCAACCTCGGGGAAGATCAGTTTGGATTCCGTAGAAACACTGGAACACGTGAGGCAATACTGACCTTACGACTTATCTTAGAAGAAAGATTAAGGAAAGGCAAACCTACGTTTCTAGCATTTGTAGACTTAGAGAAAGCTTTTGACAATGTTGACTGGAATACTCTCTTTCAAATTCTAAAGGTGGCAGGGGTAAAATACAGGGAGCGAAAGGCTATTTACAATTTGTACAGAAACCAGATGGCAGTTATAAGAGTCGAGGGACATGAAAGGGAAGCAGTGGTTGGGAAGGGAGTAAGACAGGGTTGTAGCCTCTCCCCGATGTTGTTCAATCTGTATATTGAGCAAGCAGTAAAGGAAACAAAAGAAAAATTCGGAGTAGGTATTAAAATTCATGGAGAAGAAATAAAAACTTTGAGGTTCGCCGATGACATTGTAATTCTGTCAGAGACAGCAAAGGACTTGGAAGAGCTGTTGAATGGAATGGACAGTGTCTTGAAAGGAGGATATAAGATGAACATCAACAAAAGCAAAACAAGGATAATGGAATGTAGTCTAATTAAATCGGGTGATGCTGAGGGAATTAGATTAGGAAATGAGGCACTTAAAGTAGTAAAGGAGTTTTGCTATTTGGGGAGCAAAATAACTGATGATGGTCGAAGTAGAGAGGATATAAAATGTAGGCTGGCAATGGCAAGGAAAGCGTTTCTGAAGAAGAGAAATTTGTTAACATCCAGTATTGATTTAAGTATCAGGAAGTCATTTCTGAAAGTATTTGTATGGAGTGTAGCCATGTATGGAAGTGAAACATGGACGATAAATAGTTTGGACAAGAAGAGAATAGAAGCTTTCGAAATGTGGTGCTACAGAAGAATGCTGAAGATTAGATGGGTAGATCACATAACTAATGAGGAAGTATTGAATAAGATTGGGGAGAAGAGAAGTTTGTGGCGCAACTTGACCAGAAGAAGGGATCGGTTGGTAGGTCATGTTCTGAGGCATCAAGGGATCACCAATTTAGTATTGGAGGGCAGCGTGGAGGGTAAAAATCGTAGAGGGAGACCAAGAGATGAATATACTAAGCAGATTCAGAAGGATGTAGGTTGCAGTAGGTACTGGGAGATGAAAAAGATTGCACAGGATAGAGTAGCATGGAGAGCTGCATCAAACCAGTCTCAGGACTGAAGACCACAACAACAACAACAACATACTTGTATCTCCATTCCGATGCACTATTCCTTCTTTACTGCATCCCTCGCTCCCTCACATTGACGAAATAACACACTAATTGCGTCGCTATGAAATACTATGTGTACTATGACTTTTCCTTCTAAATCGAGTAACGTTTCTATGGAAACGATAGGATTTTCTTTTGGGATACGAGTATCTCCTTTGCGATGCACTATTCCTTTTTTACTGCATCCCTCGCTCCCTCACATTGACGAATTAACACAGAAATTGCGTCGCTATGAAATACTATGAGTTCTATAAATTCTTCCTCTAAATCAAATACCGTTTCTATGGAAACTACCGGATTTTCTTTTGGGATACCTGGATCTCCATCCCGATGCACTATTCTTTCTTTGCTGCATCCCTAGCTCCCTCACATTCACGAATTAACACAGAAATTGCGTCGCTATGAAAAAATATGGGTTCTATTACTTCTCCTTCTAAATCGAGTAACGTTTCTCTGGAAACGAAAAGTTTTCCTTTTGGGATTCGACTATCTCCTTTCCGATGCACAATTCCTTCTTTACTGCATCCCTCGTTCCCTCACATTGACGAATTATCACAGAAAATTCGTCGCTATGGAATTCAGTGGATTCAATGACTTCTCCTTCTAAATCGAGTAACGTTTCTATTGAAACGAAAGGATTTTCTTTTGGGATACGATTATCTCCTTTCCGATGCACTATTCCTTCTTTACTGCATCCCTCGATCCCTCACATTGACATATTAACACAGTAATGGCGTCGCTAAGAAATCCTGTGTGTTCTATGACATCTCTTTCTAAAACGAGAAACGTTCCTATTCAAACGTTAGGATTTTCTTTTGGGATATGAGTATCTCCGTTCCGATGCACTATTCCATCTTTACTGCATACCTCGCTCCATTACTTTCACAAATTAACACAGAAATTCCGTCGTTATGAAATACAATTGGTTCTATGACATCTCCTGATATCGAGTAACGTTTCTATGGAGACAACAGGATTTTCTTTTAAGATACGAGTATCTCCTTTCGCATGCACTATTCCATCTTTAATGTATTCCTCGCTCCCTCACATTGACGAATTAACTCAGAAATTGCATCCCTATGATATACTATGGGTTCTATGACTTCTCCTTCTAAATCGGGTAACGTTTCTATGCAGTCGAGCGGATTTTCTTTTGGTATACGTGTATCTCCTTTCCGATGCACTATTCCTTCTTTACTGCATCTCTCGCTCCTTCACATTGACGAATTATCACCGAAATTGCGTCGCTATGAAATACTATGGGGTCTATGACTTCTCCTTCTAAATCGAGTAACGTTTCTATAGAAACGACAGGATTTTCTTTTGGGGTACGAGTTTCTCCTTTCCGATGAGCTATTCCTTCTTTACTGTATCTCTGGACCCCTCACATTGATGATTTAACACAGAAATTGGGTCGCCTTGAAATACTATGCGTTCTATGACATCGCTTTCTAAATCGAGTAACGTTTCAATTGAAACGACAGGATTTTCTTTTGGGATACGAGTATCTCATTACCGATGCACTATTCCTTCTTTACTGCATCCTTGGCTCAGTCACATTGACGAATTAACACTGATATTGCGTCCCTATGGAATACTATGAGTTCTATGACTTCTCCTTCTAAATCGAGTATCGTTTGTATGGAAACGACAGAATTTTCTATTGGGATACGACTATCTCCTTTCCGATGCACTATTCCTTCTGTACAGCATCCTTCCCTCCCTCACATTGGCGAATTAACACAGAAATTGCGTCGCAATGAAAGACAAAGGGTTGTATGACTTCTCCTTGTAAATCGGGTAACGATTCTATAGATACAACAGTAGTTTCTTTTGATATACGAGGATCTCCATTCCGATGCACTATTCCTTCTTTACTGCATCCCCCGCTCCCTCACAATGACGAATTATCCCAGAAATTGCGTCGCTATGAAATACTATGGGTCCTATGGCTTCTCCTACTAATTCGAATAACGTTTCTATGGAAACGCCGGTAATTCCTATTGGGATACGGGTACCTCCTTCCCGATGCACTATTCCTTCTTTACTGCTTCCCTCGCTCCCTCATATTGACGAATTAACGCAGAAATTGTGTCGCTATGAAATACTATGGGTTCTATGACTTCTCCTTCTACTTCGAGTAACGTTTCTATGGAAACGACAGGATTTTCTTTTGGTATACGAGTATCTCCTTTCCGATGCACTATTCCTTCTTTACTGCATCCCTCGCTCCCTCAAATTGACAAATTAACACAGAAATTGCGTCGCTATGAAATACTAAGCGTTCTATGACTACTCCTTCTAAATCGAGTAACGTTTCTATGGAAACGACAGAATTGTCTTTTAGGTTACGAGTATCTCCATTCCGATGCACTATTCCTTCTGTTCTGCATCCCTCGCTCCCTCACATTAGCGAATTAACACAGAAATTGCGTCGCTATGAAATACTATGGGTGCAATGACTTCTCCTTCTAAATCGAGTAACGTTTCTATTGAAACGACAGGATTTTCTTTTGGGATACGAGTATCTCCTTTCCGATGCACTATTCCTTCTTTACTGCATCCCTCGCTCCCTCACATTGACGAATTAACATAGAAATTTCGTCGTTATGAAATACAATGTGATCTATAACTTCTCCTTCTAAATCGTGTAACGTCTCTATGGAAACGACATGATGTTCTTTTGAAATACGAGTATCTCCTTTCCGATGCGCTATTTCTTCTTTACTGCATCCCTCGCTCCCTCAAATTGACAAATTAACACAGAAATTGCGTCGCTATGAAATACTAAGCGTTCTATGACTACTCCTTCTAAATCGAGTAACGTTTCTATGGAAACGACAGAATTGTCTTTTAGGTTACGAGTATCTCCATTCCGATGCACTATTCCATCTGTACTGCATCCCTCGCTCCCTCACATTGGCGAATTAACACAGAAATTGCGTCACTATGAAATACTATGGGTTCTATGACATCTCCTTCTAAATCGAGTAACGTTTCTATTGAAACGACAGGATTTTCATTTGGGATACGTCTATCTCCTTTCCGATGCGCTATTTCTTCTTTACTGCATCCCTCGCTCCCTCACATTGACGATTTATCACAGAAAATGCGTCGCTATGGAATACTATGGGTTCAATGATTTCTCTTTCTAAATCGAGTAACATTTCTACGGAAACGAAAGGATTTTCTTTTGGGGTACGAGTATTTCCTTTCCGATGCACTATTCCTTCTTTACTGCATCCCTCGGTCCTTCACAATGACGAATAACACAGAAATTGCGTCGCCATGAAATACTATGTGTTCTATAACTTCTCCTACTAAATCGAGTAACGTTACCACGGAAACGACAGGATTTTCGTTTGGGATACGAGTTTCTTCTTTCTGATGCACTATTCCTTCTTTACTGCATCCCTCGCTCCCTAACATTGACGAATTAACACAGAAATGGCGTCGCTATGGAGTACTATGAGATCTATGACTTCTCCTTCTAAATCGAGTACCGTTTCTATGGAAAAGTCAGGATTTTCTTTTCGGATACGAATGTCTCCTATCCGATGCATTATTCCTTCTTTACTGCATCCCTGGCTCCCTCACATTGAACAATTATCACAGAAATTGCGTCGCTATGCAATACTATGGGTTCTATGACTTATCCTTCTAAATCAAGTAACGTTTATATGGAAACGGCAGGATTTAATTATGGGATGCGTGTATCTCCATCTTGATGCACTATTCCTTCTTTACTGCATCATTCGCTCCCTCACATTGACGAATTAACACAGAAATTGCGTCGCTATAAAAAGCTATGGGTTCTATGACTTCTCCCTCTAAATCGAGTAACTATTCTATTGAAACGACGGGATTTTCTTTTGGGATACGAGTATCTCCTTTCCGATGCACTATTCTTCCTTTACTGCATCCCTCGCTCCCTCACATTGACGAATTAACAATGAAATAGCGTCGCTATGAAATACTATGGGTTCTATGACTTCTCCTTCTTAATGGAGTAACGTTTCTATGGAAACGACAGGATTTTCTTTTAGGATACGAGTATCTTCGTTCCGATTAACTATTCCTTCTTTACTACATCCCATCGTTCCCTCACATTGAGGAATAAGCACAGAAATTGCGTCGGTATGAAATACTATGGGTTCCATGACTTATCCTTCTAAATCGAGTAACGTTTCAATGGAAACGGCATTATTTTAATTTGGGATACGAGTATCTCCTTTCCGATGCACTGTTCGTTCTTTACTGCATTCCTCGCTCCCTCACATTGACGTATTAACACAGAAATGGCATCGCTACGAAATACTATGGGTTCTATGACTTCTCCTTCTAAATCGAGTAACGTTTCTACGGAAACGACAGGATTTTCTTTTGGGATACGAGTATCTACTTTCCGATGCACTATTCCCTCTTTACTGCATCCCTCGTTCCCTCTCATTGAGGAATAAGCACAGAAATTGCGTCGCTATGAAATTCTATTGGTTCAATGGATTCTCCTTCTTAATCGAGAAACGTTTCTATGGAAACGACAGGATTTTCTTTTGGGATACTAGCATCTCCTTTACAATGCACTACTCCTTCTGTACTGCATCCCTCGCTCCCTCACATTGGCGAATTAACACAGAAATTGCGTCGCTATGAAATACTAAGGGTTCTATGACTTCTCCTTCTATATCGAGTAACGTTTCTATTGAAACGACAGGATTTTCTTTTTCGATACGATTATCTCCATTCCTATGCACTATTCCCTCTTTACTGCATCCTTAGCTCCCTGACATTGATGAATTAACACAGAAATTACGTCGCTATTAAATACTATGGGTTCCATGACTTCCCCATCTAAATCGAGTAACGTTTCTATTGAAATGACAGGATTTTCTTTTGGGATACGAGTATCTCCTTTCCGATACACTATTCGTTCTTTACTGCATCCCGCGCTCCCTCACATAGAAGAATTAACGCAGAAATTGCGTCGCTAACAAATACTATCGGTTCTATGACTTCTCCTTCTAAATCCAGTAAGGTTTCTATAGAAACGACAGGATTTTCTTTTGGGATACGAGTATGTCCTTTCCGATACACTATTCGTTCTTTACTGCATCCCTGGCTCCTCACATTGACGAATTAACACAAAAATTGCGTCGCTATGGAATGCTATGTGTTCTATGACTTCTCCTTCTAAATCGAGTAACGTTTCAATGGAATCCACAGGATTTTCTTTTGGTATACGAGTATCTCCTTTCCGATGCACTATTCCTTCTTTATTGCATCCCTCGCTCCCTTACATTGACGAATTACCACAGAACTTTCGTCGCTATGTAATACTATGGGTTCTATGACTTCTCCTTCTAAATCGAGTAACATTTCCATGGAAAGGAAAGGATTTTCTTTTGGAATACGAGTATCTCCTTTCCGATGCACTATTCCTTCTGTAGTGCATCCCTCGCTTCCTCACATTGAAGAATTAACACAGAAATTGCGTCGCCTTGAAATACTATGCGTTCTATGGCAGCTCTTTCTAAATCGAGTATCGTTTCAATTTCATCGACAGGTTTTGCTTTTGGGATACGAGTATCTCATTACCGATGCACTATTCCTTCTTTACTGCATCCCAGGCTCAGTCACATTGACGATTTATCACAGAAATTGCGTCGCTATGGAGTTCTATGGGTTCAATGACTTCTCCTTCTAAATCGAGTAACGTTTCTATGGAAACGACAGGAATTTCTTTTGGGATACGAGTATCTCCTTTCCGATGCACTATTCCTTCTTTACTGCATCTCTTTCCCCCTCACATTGACGAATTAACACAGAACTTGCGTCGCTATGATATACTATGGGTTCTATAACTTCTTCTTCTAAATCGAGTACCGTTTCTATTGAAACGACAGGATTTTCTTTTGGGATACCAGTATCTCGTTTCCGATGCACTATTCCATCTGTACTGCATCCCTCGCTCCTTCACATTGGCGAATTAACACAGAAATTGCGTCGCTATGAAATACCATGGGTTCTATGACTTCTCCTTCCAAATCGAGTAACGTTTCTATTGAATCGACAGGATTTTCTTTTGGGATACGTGTATCTCCCTTCCGATGCACTATTCCTTCTTTACTGCATCCCACGCTTCCTCATATTAACGATTAATCAGAGAAATTGCGTCGCTATGGAATACTATGTGTTCAATGATTGCTCTCTCTAAATCGAGTAACATTTCTGCGGAAACGAAAGGATTTTCTTTTGGGATACGAGTATCTCCTTTCCGATGCACTATTCCTTCTTCACTGCATCCCTGGCTCCCTCACATTAACGATTTATCAGAGAAATTGCGTCGCTATGGAATACTATGTGTTCAATGATTTCTCTCTCTAAATCGAGTAACATTTCTAAGGAAACGAAAGGATTTTCTTTTGGAATACGAGTATCTCCTTTCCGATGCACTATTCCTTCTTTACTGCATCCCTCGCTCCCTCACATTGACGAATTAACACAGAAATTGCGTCGCTATGAAATACTATGGGTTCTACGACTTCTCCTTCTAAATCAAGAAACGTTTCGATGGAAACTACAGGATTTCCTTTTGGGATACGAGTATCTCCTTTCCGATGCACTATTCCTTCTTTACTAAGTCCCTCGCTCCCTCACTTTGGCGAATTGACACAGAAATTGCGTCGCTATGAAATACTATGGGTTCTATTTCTCCTTGTAAATCGAGTAACGTTTCGATTGAAACTACAGGATTCTCGTTTGGGTTACGAGTATCTCCTTTCCGATGCACTATTCCTTCTTTACTGCATCTCTCGCTCCATCACATTGACGAATTAACACAGAAATTGCGTCGCTATCGAATACTATGTGGTCTATGACTTCTCCTTCTAAATCGAGTAACGATTCTATGGAAACGACAGAATTTTGTTTTGGTATACTTGTCTTGCAAGGGCAACAGTCTGGATGATTGACTGATCTGGCCTTGTAACAATAACCAAAACGGCATTGCCGTGCCGGTACTGCGAACGGCTGAAAGCAAGGGGAAACTACAGCCGTACTTTTTCCCGAGGGCATGCAGCTTTACTGTATGATTACATGATGATGGCGTCCTCTTGGGTAAAATATTCCGGAGGTAAAATAGTCCCCCATTCGGATCTCCGGGCGGGGACTACTCAAGAGGATGTCGTTATCAGGAGAAAGAAAAGTGACGTTCTACGGATCTGAGCGTGGAATGTCAGATCCCTTAATCGGGCAGGTAGGTTAGAAAATTTAAAAAGGGAAATGGATAGGTTGAAGTTAGATATAGTGGGAATTAGTGAAGTTCGGTGGCAGGAGGAACAAGACTTCAGGTCAGGTGACTACAGGGTTATAAACACAAAATCAAATAGGGGTAATGCAGGATTAGGTTTAATAATGAATAGGAAAATAGGAATGCGGGTAAGCTACTACAAACAGCATAGTGAACGCATTATTGTGGCCAAGATAGATACGAAGCCCACACCTACTACAGTAGTACAAGTTTATATGCCAACTAGCTCTGCAGATGACGAAGAAATTGAAGAAATGTACGATGAGATAAAAGAAATTATTCAGATTGTGAAGGGAGACGAAAATTTAATAGTCATGGGTGACTGGAATTCGAGTGTAGGAAAAGGGAGAGAAGGAAACATAGTAGGTGAATATGGATTGTGGGACAGAAATGAAAGAGGAAGCCGCCTGGTAGAATTTTGCACAGAGCACAACATAATCATAACTAACACTTGGTTTAAGAATCATGAAAGAAGGTTGTATACATGGAAGAACCCTGGAGATACTAAAAGGTATCAGATAGATTATATAATGGTAAGACAGAGATTTAGGAACCAGGTTTTAAATTGTAAGACATTTCCAGGGGCAGATGTGGACTCTGACCACAATCTATTGGTTATGACCTGTAGATTAAAACTGAAGAAACTGCAAAAAGGTGGGAATTTAAGGAGATGGGACCTGGATAAACTAAAAGAACCAGAGGTTGTACAGAGATTCAGGGAGAGCATAAGGGAGCAATTGACAGGAATGGGGGAAATAAATACAGTAGAAGAAGAATGGGTAGCTTTGAGGGATGAAGTAGTGAAGGCAGCAGAGGATCAAGTAGGTAAAAAGACGAGGGCTAGTAGAAATCCTTGGGTAACAGAAGAAATATTGAATTTAATTGATGAAAGGAGAAAATATAAAAATGCAGTAAGTGAAACAGGCAAAAAGGAATACAAACGTCTCAAAAATGAGATCGACAGGAAGTGCAAAATGGCTAAGCAGGGATGGCTAGAGGACAAATGTACGGATGTAGAGGCCTATCTCACTAGGGGTAAGATAGATACCGCCTACAGGAAAATTAAAGAGACCTTTGGAGATAAGAGAACGACTTGTATGAATATCAAGAGCTCAGATGGAAACCCAGTTCTAAGCAAAGAAGGGAAAGCAGAAAGGTGGAAGGAGTATATAGAGGGTCTATACAAGGGCGATGTACTTGAGGACAACATTATGGAAATGGAAGAGGATGTAGATGAAGATGAAATGGGAGATATGATATTGCGTGAAGAGTTTGACAGAGCACTGAAAGACCTGAGTCGAAACAAGGCCCCCAGAGTAGACAACATTCCATTGGAACTACTGATGGCCGTGGGAGAGCCAGTCCTGACAAAACTCTACCATCTGGTGAGAAAGATGTATGAGACAGGCGAAATACCCTCAGACTTCAAGAAGAATATAATACACTCCTGGAAATTGAAATAAGAACACCGTGAATTCATTGTCCCAGGAAGGGGAAACTTTATTGACACATTCCTGGGGTCAGATACATCACATGATCACACTGACAGAACCACAGGCACATAGACACAGGCAACAGAGCATGCACAATGTCGGCACTAGTACAGTGTATATTCACCTTTCGCAGCAATTCAGGCTGCTATTCTCCCATGGAGGCGATCGTAGAGATGCTGGATGTAGTCCTGTGGAACGGCTTGCCATGCCATTTCCACCTGGCGCCTCAGTTGGACCAGCGTTCGTGCTGGACGTGCAGACCGCGTGGGATGACGCTTCATCCAGTCCCAAACATGCTCAATGGGGGACAGATCCGGAGATCTTGCTGGCCAGGGTAGTTGACTTACACCTTCTAGAGCACGTTGGGTGGCACGGGATACATGCGGACGTGCATTGTCCTGTTGGAACAGCAAGTTCCCTTGCCGGTCTAGGAATGGTAGAACGATGGGTTCGATGACGGTTTGGATGTACCGCGCACTATTCAGTGTCCCCTCGACGATCACCAGTGGTGTACGGCCAGTGTAGGAGATCGCTCCCCACACCATGATGCCGGGTGTTGGCCCTGTGTGCCTCGGTCGTATGCAGTCCTGATTGTGGCTCTCACCTGCACGGCGCCAAACACGCATACGACCATCATTGGCACCAAGGCAGAAGCGAGTCTCATCGCTGAAGACGACACGTCTCCATTCGTCCCTCCATTCACGCCTGTCGCGACACCACTGGAGGCGGGCTGCACGATGTTGGGGCGTGAGCGGAAGACGGCCTAACGGTGTGCGGGACCGTAGCCCAGCTTCATGGAGACGGTTGCGAATGGTCCTCGCCGATACCCCAGGAGCAACAGTGTCCCTAATTTGCTGGGAAGTGGCGGTGCGGTCCCCTACGGCACTGCGTAGGATCCTACGGTCTTGGCGTGCATTCGTGCGTCGCTGCGGTCCGGTCCCAGGTCGACGGGCACGTGCACCTTCCGCCGACCACTGGCGACAACATCGATGTACTGTGGAGACCTCACGCCCCACGTGTTGAGCAATTCGGCGGTACGTCCACCCGGCCTCCCGCATGCCCACTATACGCCCTCGCTCAAAGTCCGTCAACTGCACATACGGTTCACGTCCACGCTGTCGCGGCATGCTACCAGTGTTAAAGACTGCGATGGAGCTCCGTATGCCACGGCAAACTGGCTGACACTGACGGCGGCGGTGCACAAATGCTGCGCAGCTTGCGCCATTCGATGGCCAACACCGCGGTTCCTGGTGTGTGCGCTGTGCCGTGCGTGTGATCATTGCTTGTACAGCCCTCTCGCAGTGTCCGGAGCAAGTATGGTGGGTCTGACACACCGGTGTCAATGTGTTCTTTTTTCCATTTCCAGGAGTGTAATTCCAATCCCAAAGAAAGCAGGTGTTGATAGATGTGAAAATTACCGAACTATCAGCTTAATAAGTCACAGCTGCAAAATACTAACACGAATTCTTTACAGACGAATGGAAAAATTAGTAGAAGCCAACCTCGGGGAAGATCAGTTTGGATTCCGTAGAAACACTGGAACACGTGAGGCAATACTGACCTTACGACTTATCTTAGAAGAAAGATTAAGGAAAGGCAAACCTACGTTTCTAGCATTTGTAGACTTAGAGAAAGCTTTTGACAATGTTGACTGGAATACTCTCTTTCAAATTCTAAAGGTGGCAGGGGTAAAATACAGGGAGCGAAAGGCTATTTACAATTTGTACAGAAACCAGATGGCAGTTATAAGAGTCGAGGGACATGAAAGGGAAGCAGTGGTTGGGAAGGGAGTAAGACAGGGTTGTAGCCTCTCCCCGATGTTGTTCAATCTGTATATTGAGCAAGCAGTAAAGGAAACAAAAGAAAAATTCGGAGTAGGTATTAAAATTCATGGAGAAGAAATAAAAACTTTGAGGTTCGCCGATGACATTGTAATTCTGTCAGAGACAGCAAAGGACTTGGAAGAGCTGTTGAATGGAATGGACAGTGTCTTGAAAGGAGGATATAAGATGAACATCAACAAAAGCAAAACAAGGATAATGGAATGTAGTCTAATTAAATCGGGTGATGCTGAGGGAATTAGATTAGGAAATGAGGCACTTAAAGTAGTAAAGGAGTTTTGCTATTTGGGGAGCAAAATAACTGATGATGGTCGAAGTAGAGAGGATATAAAATGTAGGCTGGCAATGGCAAGGAAAGCGTTTCTGAAGAAGAGAAATTTGTTAACATCCAGTATTGATTTAAGTATCAGGAAGTCATTTCTGAAAGTATTTGTATGGAGTGTAGCCATGTATGGAAGTGAAACATGGACGATAAATAGTTTGGACAAGAAGAGAATAGAAGCTTTCGAAATGTGGTGCTACAGAAGAATGCTGAAGATTAGATGGGTAGATCACATAACTAATGAGGAAGTATTGAATAAGATTGGGGAGAAGAGAAGTTTGTGGCGCAACTTGACCAGAAGAAGGGATCGGTTGGTAGGTCATGTTCTGAGGCATCAAGGGATCACCAATTTAGTATTGGAGGGCAGCGTGGAGGGTAAAAATCGTAGATGGAGACCAAGAGATGAATATACTAAGCAGATTCAGAAGGATGTAGGTTGCAGTAGGTACTGGGAGATGAAAAAGATTGCACAGGATAGAGTAGCATGGAGAGCTGCATCAAACCAGTCTCAGGACTGAAGACCACAACAACAACAACAACATACTTGTATCTCCATTCCGATGCACTATTCCTTCTTTACTGCATCCCTCGCTCCCTCACATTGACGAATTAACACAGAAATAGCGTCGGTATGAAATACTATTGGTTCTATGACATCCAATTCCAAGTCGAGGATCACTCGTATGGAAACAACAGGATTTTCATTTTGGATACGAGTATCTCCTTTCCGATGCACTATTCCTTCTTTACTGCATCCCTCGCTCCCTCACATTGACGAATGAACACAGAAATTTCGTCGCTATGAAATACTATGGGTTCTATGACCACTCTTTCTAAATCGTGTAACGTTTCTATGCAAACGACAGGACTTTCTTTTGGTATACGACTATCTCCTTTCCAATGCATTATTCCTTCTTTACTGCATCCTTCGCTCCCTCACATTGACGAAATAGCACACTAATTGCGTCGCTATGAAATACTATGTGTACTATGACTTTTCCTTCTAAATCGAGTAACGTTTCTATGGAAACGATAGGATTTTCTTTTGGGATACGAGTATCTCCTTTGCGATGCACTATTCCTTCTTTACTGCATCCCTCGCTCCCTCACATTGACGAATTAACACAGAACTTGCGTCGCTATGAAATACTATGAGATCTATAAATTCTTCCTCTAAATCAAATACCGTTTCTATGGAAACTACCGGATTTTCATTTGGGATACCTGGATCTCCATCCCGATGCACTATTCTTTCTTTACTGCATCCCTCGCTCCCTCACATTCACGAAATAACACAGAAATTGCGTCGCTATGAAATAATATGGATTCTATTACTTCTCCTTCTAAATCGAGTAACGTTTCTCTGGAAACGAAAAGTTTTCCTTTTGGGATACGATTATCTCCTTTCCGATGCACTATTCCTTCTTTACTGCATCCCTCGATCCCTCACATTGACAAATTAACACAGTAATGGCGTCGCTAAGAAATCCTGTGTGTTCTATGACATCTCTTTCTAAAACGAGAAACGTTCCTATTCAAACGTCAGGATTTTCTTTTGGGATATGAGTATCTCCATTCCGAAACACTATTCCATCTTTACTGCATCCCTCGCTCCATTACTTTGACAAATTAACACAGAAATTGCGTCGTTATGAAATACAATTGGTCCTATGACATCTCCTGCTATATCGAGTAACGTTTCTATGGAGACAACAGGATTTTCTTTTAAGATACGAGTATCTCCTTTCCGATGCACTATTCCATCTTTAAAGTATTCCTCGCTCCCTCACATTGACGAATTAACTCAGAAATTGCATCTCTATGATATACTATGGGTTCTATGACTTCTCCTTCTAAATCGGGTAACGTTTCTATGCAGTCGAGCGAATTTTCTTTTGGTATACGTGTATCTCCTTTCGGATGCACTATTCCTTCTTTACTGCATCTCTCGCTCCTTCACATTGACGAATTATCACCGAAATTGCGTCGCTATGAAATACTATGGGGTCTATGACTTCTCCTTCTAAATCGAGTAACGTTTCTATAGAAACGACAGGATTTTCTTTTGGTGTACGAGTTTCTCCTTTCCGATGAGCTATTCCTTCTTCACTGTATCTCTGGCTCCCTCACATTGACGATTTAACACAGAAATTGGATCGCCTTGAAATACTATGCGTTCTATGACATCTCTTTCTAAATCGAGTAACGTTTCCATTGAAACGACAGGATTTTCTTTTGGGATACGAGTATCTCATTACCGATGCACTATTCCATCTTTACTGCATCCTTGGCTCAGTCACATTGACGAATTAACACTGATATTGCGTCCCTATGGAATACTATGAGTTCTATGACTTCTCCTTCTAATTCGAGTATCGTTTGTATGGAAACGACAGAATTTTCTATTGGGATACGACTATCTCCTTTCCGATGCACTATTCCTTCTGTACTGCATCCTTCCCTCCCTCACATTGGCGAATTAACACAGAAATTGCGTCGCAATGAAAGACAAAGGGTTGTATGACTACTCCTTGTAAATCGGGTAACGATTCAATGGATACAACAGTAGTTTCTTTTGCTATACGAGGATCTCCATTCCGATGCACTATTCCTTCTTTACTGCATCCCTCGCTCCCTCAGAATGACGAATTATCCCAGAAATTGCGTCGCTATGAAATACTATGGGACCTATGGCTTCTCCTACTAATTCGAGTAACGTTTCTATGGAAACGACGGTATTTCCTATTGGGATACGAGTACCTCCTTTCCAATGCACTATTCCTTCTTTACTGCTTCCCTCGCTCCCTCATATTGACGAATTAACGCAGAAATTGTGTCGCTATGAAATACTATGGGTTCTATGACTTCTCCTTCTACTTCGAGTAACGTTTTTATGGAAACGACAGGATTTTCTTTTGGTATACGAGTATCTCCTTTCCGATGCACTATTCCTTCTTTACTGCATCCCTCGCTCCCTCAAATTGACAAATTAACACAGAAATTGCGTCGCTATGAAAAACTAAGGGTTCTATGACTACTCCTTCTATATCGAGTAACGTTTCTATGGAAACGACAGAATTGTCTTTTAGGATACGAGTATCTCCTTTCCGATGCACTATTCCTTCTGTTCTGCATCCCTCGCTCCCTCACATTAGCGAATTAACACAGAAATTGCGTTGCTATGAAATACTATGGGTGCAATGACTTCTCCTTCTAAATCGAGTAACGTTTCTATTGAAACGACAGGATTTTCTTTTGGGATACGAGTATCTCCTTTCCGATGCACTTTTCCATCTTTACTGCATCCCTGGCTCCCTCACATTGACGAATTATCACAGAAATTGCGTCGCTATGAAATTCAATTGGTTCAATGACTTCTCCTTCTAAATCGAGTAACGTTACTATGGAAACGACATGATTTTCTTTTGGGATACGACTATCTCCTTTCCGATGCACTATTCCTTCTTTACTGCATCCCTCGCTCCCTCATATTAACAAATTAACGTTGAAATTGTGTCGCTATGAAATACTATGCGATCTATGACTTCTCCTTCTAAATCAAGTAACGTTTCTATGGAAACGGCAGGATCTAATTTTAGGATGCGTGTATCTCCTTCTTGATGAACTATTCCTTCTTCACTGCATCCCTCGCTCATTCAAATTGACAAATTAACACAGAAATTGCGTCGCTATGAAATACTATTGGTTCTATGACATCCCCTTACAAAACGAGTAACGCTTCTATGGAAACAACAGGATTTTCTTTTTGGATACGAGTATCTCCTTTCCGATGCACTATTCCTTCTTTACTGCATCCCTCGCTCCCTCACATTGACGAATTAACATAGAAATTTCGTCGCTATGAAATACAATGTGATCTATAACTTCTCCTTCTAAATCGTGTAACGTCTCTATGGAAACGACAGGATGTTCTTTTGAAATACGAGTATCTCCTTTCCGATGCACTATTCCATCTGTACTGCATCCCTCGCTGCCTCACATTGGCGAATTAACACAGAAATTGCGTCACTTTGAAATACTATGGGTTCTATGACTTCTCCTTCTAAATCGAGTAACGTTTCTATTGAAACGACAGGATTTTCATTTGGGATACGTGTATCTCCATTCCGATGCGCTATTCCTTTTTTACTGCATCCCTCGCTCCCTCACATTGACGATTTATCACAGAAATTGCGTCGCTATGGAATACTATGGGTTCAATGATTTCTCTTTCTAAATCGAGTAACATTTCTACGGAAACGAAAGGATTTTGTTTTGGGGTACGAGTATTTCCTTTCCGATGCACTATTCCTTCTTTACTGCATCCCTCGCTCCTTCACAATGACGAATAACACAGAAATTGCGTCGCCATGAAATACTATGTGTTCTATAACTTCTCCTACTAAATCGAGTAACGTTACCACGGAAACGACAGGATTTTCTTTTGGGATACGAGTATCTTCTTTCTGATGCACTATTCCATCTGTACTGCATCCCTCGCTCCCTCACATTGGCGAATTAACACAGAAATTGCGTCACTATGAAATACTATGGCTTCTATGACTTCTCCTTCTAAATCGAGTAACGTTTCTATTGAAACGACAGGATTTTCATTTGGGATACGTGTATCTCCATTCCGATGCGCTATTCCTTCTTTACTGCATCCCTCGCTCCCTCACATTGGCGAATTAACACAGAAATTGCGTCGCTATGCAATACTATGGGTTCTATGACTTTTCCTTCTAAATCGAGTAACGTTTCAATGGAGACGACATTATTTTCTTTTGGGATACGAGTATTTCCATTCCAAAGCTATATTCCTTCTTTACTGCTTCCCTTGCTCCCTCACATTAACAAATTAACGCTGAAATTGTGTCGCTATGAAATACTATGTGTTCTATGACTTCTCCTTCTAAATCAAGTAACGTTTATATGGAAACGGCAGGATTTAATTATGGGATGCGAGTATCTCCTTCTTGATGCACTATTCCTTCTTTACTGCATCATTCGCTCCCTCACATTGACGAATTAACACAGAAATTGCGTCGCTATAAAAAGCTATGGGTTCTATGACTTCTCCCTCTAAATCGAGTAACGATTCTATTGAAACGACAGGATTTTCTTTTGGGATACGAGTATTTCCTTTCCGATGCACTAATCTTCCTTTACTGCATCCCTCGCTCCCTCACATTGACGAATTAACAATGAAATAGTGTCGCTATGAAATACTATGGGTTCTATGACTTCTCCTTCTTAATGGATTAACGTTTCTATGGAAACGACAGGATTTTCTTTTAGGATACGAGTATCTTCGTTCCGATGCACTATTCTTTCTTTACTACATCCCATCGTTCCCTCATATTGAGGAATAAGCACAGAAATTGCGTCGCTATGAAATACTATGGGTTCCATGACTTATCCTTCTAAATCGAGTAACGTTTCAATGGAAACGGCATTATTTTCATTTGGGATACGAGTATCTCCTTTCCGATGCACTATTCCTTCTTTACTGCATTCCTCGCTCCCTCACATTGACGAATTAATACAGAAATGGCATCGCTACGAAATACTATGGGTTCTATGACTTCTTCTTCTAAATCGAGTAACGTTTCTACGGAGACGACAGGATTTTCTTTTGGGATACGAGTATATACTTTCCGATGCACTATTCCCTCCTTACTGAATCCCTCGTTCCCTCACATTGAGGAATAAGCACAGAAATTGCGTCGCTATGAAATACTGTTGGTTCAATGGATTCTCCTTCTTAATCGAGTAACGTTTCTATGGAAACGACAGGATTTTCTTTTGGGATACTAGCATCTCTTTTCCGATGCACTATTCCATCTTTACTGCATCCCTCGCTCCCTCACATTGACGAATCAACAATGAAATAGTGGCGCTATGAAATACTATGGGTTCTATGTCTTATCCTTCTAAATCGAGTAACGTTTCTCTGGAATCGTCAGGATTTTCTTTTGGGATACGAGTATCTCCTTTCCGATGCACTATTCCTTCTTTACTGCATCCTTCGCTCCCTCACATTGACGAATTAACCCAGAAATTGCGACTCTATGAAATACTATGGGTTCTATGGCTTCTCCTTCTAATTCGAGTAACGTTTCTACGGAAACGACCGTATTTCCTTTTGGGATACAAGTACCTCCTTTCCGATGCACTATTCCCTCTTTACTGCATCCCCCGCTCCATCACATTGACGAATTAACACAGAAGTGTCACCGCTATGAAATACTAAGGGTTCTATGACTTCTCCTTCTAAATCGAGTAACGTTTCTATGGTAACGTCAGGATTATCTTTTGGGATACGAGTATCTCCTTTCCGATGCACTATTCCTTCTTTACTGCAACCCTCGCTCTCTCAAAATGACAAATTAATACAGAAATTGCGTCACTATGAAATACCATCGGTTCTATGAGATCCCCTTATAAATCGATTAACGTTTCTATGGAAACAACAGGATATTCTTTTGGGATACGAGTATCCTCTTTCCGATGCACTATTCCTTCTTTACTGCATCCCTCGCTCCCTCACATTGACGAATTAACACAGAAATTGCGTCGCTATGTAATTCTATGGGTTCAATGACTTCTCCTTTTAAATTGAGTAACGTTTCTATAGAAACGACAGGATTTTCTTTTGGGATACGACTATCTCCTTTCCGATGCACTATTCCTTCTTTACTGCTTCCCTCGCTCCCTCACATTGACGAATTAACGCAGAAGTTGCGCCGCTATGAAATACTAAGGGTTCTATGACTTCTCCTTCAAAATCGAGTAACGTTTCTGCGGAAACGACAGGATTTTGTTTTGGGATACGAGAATCTACTTTCCGATGCACTATTCCATCTTTAATGCATCCCTCGTTCCCCCACATTGAGGAATAAGCACAGAAAATGCGTCGCTATGAAATACTATCGGTTCTATGGATTCTCCTTCTATATCGAGTAACGTTTCTATGGTAACGTCAGGATTTTCTTTTGGGATACGAGTATCTCCTTTCCGATGCACTATTCCTTCTTTACTGCAACCCTCGCTCTCTCAAAATGACAAATTAATACAGAAATTGCGTCACTATGAAATACCATCGGTTCTATGAGATCCCCTTATAAATCGATTAACGTTTCTATGGAAACAACAGGATATTCTTTTGGGATACGAGTATCCTCTTTCCGATGCACTATTCCTTCTTTACTGCATCCCTCGCTCCCTCACATTGACGAATTAACACAGAAATTGCGTCGCTATGTAATTCTATGGGTTCAATGACTTCTCCTTTTAAATTGAGTAACGTTTCTATAGAAACGACAGGATTTTCTTTTGGGATACGACTATCTCCTTTCCGATGCACTATTCCTTCTTTACTGCTTCCCTCGCTCCCTCACATTGACGAATTAACGCAGAAGTTGCGCCGCTATGAAATACTAAGGGTTCTATGACTTCTCCTTCAAAATCGAGTAACGTTTCTGCGGAAACGACAGGATTTTGTTTTGGGATACGAGAATCTACTTTCCGATGCACTATTCCATCTTTAATGCATCCCTCGTTCCCCCACATTGAGGAATAAGCACAGAAAATGCGTCGCTATGAAATACTATCGGTTCTATGGATTCTCCTTCTATATCGAGAAACGTTTCTATGGTAACGTCAGGATTTTCTTTTGGGATACGAGTATCCCCTTTCCGATGCACTATTCCTTCTTTACTGCATCCCTCGCTCCCTCAAAATGACAAATTAACACAGAAATTGCGTCGCTATGAAATACTATTGGTTCTATGACATCCCCTTATAAGTCGATTAACGTTTCTATGGAAACAACAGGATTTTCTTTTTGGATACCAGTATCTCCTTTCCGATGCACTATTTCTTCTTTACTGCATCCCTCACTCCCTCACATTGACCAATTAACATAGAAATTTCGTCGCTATGAAATCCTATGGGATCTATAACTTCTCCTTCTAAATCGTGTAACGTTTCTATGGAAACGACAGGATTTTCTTTTGGTATACGAGTATCTCCTTTCCAAAGCACTATTCCGTCTTTACTGCATCCCTCGGTCCCTCCCATTGACGAATTAACACAGAAATTGCGTCGCTATGAAATACTATGGGTACTATAACTTCACCCTCTAAATCGAGTAACGTTTGTATGGAAAAGACAGGATTTTCTTTTGGGATACCAATTTCTCCTTTCCGAGGCACTATTCCTTCTTTACTGCATCTCTGGCCTCCTCACATTTACGAATTAACACAGAAATTGCGACGCTATGGAATACTATGTGTTCTATGACTTCTCCTTCTAAATCGAGTTACGTTTCTATGGAAACGACAGGATTTTCTCTTGGGACACGAGTATCTCCTTTACGATGCACTATTCCTTCTTTACTGCATCCCTCGCTCCCTCACATTGACGAATAAGCACAACCAATCCGTCGCTATGAATTACTATGGGTTCAATGATTTCTCTTTCTAAATCGAGTAACATTTCTACGGAAACAAAAGGATTTTCTTTTGGGGTACGAGTATTTCCTTTCCGATGCATTATTCCTTTCTTACGGCATCCCTCGCTCCCTCACAATGACGAATTAACACAGAAATTGCGTCGCTATGAAATACTACGTGTTCTATAACTTCTCCTACTAAATCGGGTAACGTTACCACGGAAACGACAGGATTTTCTTTTGGGATACGAGTATCTCCTTTCCGATGCATTATTCCTTCTTTACTGCATCCCTCGCTCCCTAACATTGACGAATTAACACAGAAATGTCGTCGCTATGGAGTACTATGTGATCTATGACTTCTCCTTCTAAATCGACTACCGTTTCTGTGGAAACGTCAGGATTTTCTTTTGGTATACGTTAATCTCCTTTCCGATGCACTATTCCTTCTTTACTGCATCCCTCGCTCCCTCAAATTGACAAATTAACACAGAAATTGCGTCGCTATGAAATACTGAGGGTTCTATGACTACTCCTTCTAAATCGAGTAACGTTTCTATGGAAACGACAGAATTGTCTTTTAGGATACGAGTATCTCCTTTCCGATGCACTATTCCTTCTGTTCTGCATCCCTCGCTCCCTCACATTAGCGAATTAACACAGAAATTGCGTCGCTATGAAATACTATAGGTGCAATGACTTCTCCTTCTAAATCGAGTAACGTTTCTATTGAAACGACAGGATTTTCTTTTGGGATACGAGTATCTCCTTTCCAATGCACTTTTCCATCTTTACTGCATCCCTGGCTCCCTCACATTGACGAATTATCACAGAAATTGCGTCGCTATGAAATTCAATGGGTTCAATGACTTCTCCTTCTAAAACGAGTAACGTTTCGATGGAAACGACAGGATTTTCTTTTGGGATACGACTATCTCCTTTCCGATGCACTATTCCTTCTTTACTGCATCCCTCGCTCCCTCACATTGACGAAATAACATAGAAATTTCGTCGCTATGAAATATAGTGTGATCTATAACTTCTCCTACTAAATCGAGTAACGTTACCACGGAAACGACAGGATTTTCTTTTGGGATACGAGTATCTTATTTCTGATGCACTATTCCTTCTTTACTGCATCCCTCGCTCCCTAACATTGACGAATTAACACAGAAATGGCGTCGCTATGGAGTACTATGAGATCTATGACTTCTCCTTCTAAATTGAGTACCGTTTCTATGGAAACGTCAGGATTTTCTTTTCGGATACGAATGTCTCCTATCCGATGCATTATTCCTTCTTTACTGCATCCCTGGCTCCCTCATATTGAACAATTATCACAGAAATTGCGTCGCAATGCAATACTATGGGTTCTATGACGTATCCTTCTAAATCGAGTAACGTTTCAATGGAAACGACATTATTTTTTTTTGGGATACGAGTACCTCCATTCCAAAGCACTATTCCTTCTTTACTGCTTCCCTCGCTCCCTCACATTAACAAATTACCTCTGAAATTGTGTCGCTATGAAATACTATGTGTTCTATGACTTCTCCTTCTAAATCAAGTAACGTTTATATGGAAACGGCAGGATTTAATTATGGGATGCCAGTATCACCTTCTTGATGCACTTTTCCTTCTTTACTGCATCATTCGCTCCCTCACATTGACGAATTAACACAGAAATTGCGTCGCTATGAAATACTATGGGTTCTATGACTTATCCTACTAAATTGAGTAACTTTTCTATGGAAACGACAGGATTTTCTTTTGGGATACGAGTATTTCCTTCCCGATGCACTATTCCTTCTTCACTGCATTCCTCGCTCCCTCACATTGACGAATGAACTCAGAAATTGCGTGGCTATTATATACTAAGGGTTCTATGACTTTTCCTGCTAAATCGATTAACGTTTCTATGGAAACGACGGGATTTTCTTTTGGGATACAGCTATCTCCTTTCCAATGCACTATTCTTTCTTTACTGCATCTCTCGCTCTCTCACATTGACGAATTAACACAGAAATTGCGACGCTATCGAATACTATGTGTTCTATGACTTCACTTCCTAAATCGAGTAACGTTTCCATGGAAACGACAGCATTTTCTTTTGGGATACGACTACCTCCTTTCCGATGCAGTATTCCATCTTTACTGCATCCCTCGCTCCCACACAATGACGAATTAACAATGAAATTGCGTCGCTAAGAAATACTATGGGTTCAATGACTTCTCCTTCTAAATCGAGTAACGTTTCTATGGAAACGACAGGATTTTCTTTTGCGATACGAGTATCTTCTTCTAGATGCACTATTCCTTCTTTACTGCTTCCCTTGTCCCCTCACATTGACGAATTAACACAGAAATGGCGTCGCTATGAGATACTATGGGTTCTATGACTTCTCCTTCTAAATGGAGTAACGTTTCTATGGAAACGTCAGGATTTACTTTTGGGATACGAGTATCTCCTTTCCGATGCACTATTGCTTCTTTACTGCATCCCTCGCTCCCTCACAATGACGAATTAACAGAGAAATTGCGTCGCCATGAAATACTACGGGTTCTATAACTTCTCCATCTAAATCGAGTAACGTTACTATGGAAACGACAGGATTTTCTTTTGGGATACGAGTATCTCCTTTCCGGTGCACTATTCCTTCTTTACTGCATCCCTCGCTCCCTCACATTGACGATTTAACACAGAAATGGCGTCGCTATCAAGTACTATGTCATCTATGACTTCCCCTTCTAAATTGAGTAACGTTTTTATGGAAACGTCAGGATTTTCTTTTCGGATACGAATATCTCCTTTCCGATGCATTATTCCTTCTGTACTGCATCCCACGCTCCCTCACATTGGCGAATTAAAACAGAAATTCCATCGCTATGAAATACTATGGGTTCTATGACTTCTCCTTGTAAATCGAGTAACGATTCTATAGAAACGACAGGATTTTCTTTTGGGATACGAGTATCTTGTTTCCGATGCACTATTCCGTTTTTACTGCATCCCTCGCTCCCTCACTTTGACGAATTAACAGAGAAATTGCGTCGCCATGAAATACTACGGGTTCTATAACTTCTCCATCTAAATCTAGTAACGTTACTATGGAAACGACAGGATTTTCTTTCGGGATACGAGTATCTCCTTTCCGGTGCACTATTCCTTCTTTACTGCATCCCTCGCTCCCTCACATTGACGAATTAACACAGAAATGGCGTCGGTACGATATACTATGGGTTCTATGACTTCTCCTTCTAAATCGAGTAACGTTTCTATGGAAACGACAGGATTACCTTTTGGGATACGAGTATCTCCTTTCCAATGCACTATTCCTTCTGTACTGCATCCCACGCTCCCTCACATTGGCGAATTAAAACAGAAATTCCATCGCTATGAAATACTATGGGTTCTATGACTTCTCCTTGTAAATCGAGTAACGATTCTATAGAAACGACAGGATTTTCTTTTGGGATACGAGTATCTTGTTTCCGATGCACTATTCGGTTTTTACTGCATCCC
This sequence comes from Schistocerca serialis cubense, assembly GCF_023864345.2. Taxonomy (NCBI): domain Eukaryota; kingdom Metazoa; phylum Arthropoda; class Insecta; order Orthoptera; family Acrididae; genus Schistocerca; species Schistocerca serialis. Next base: position 40,768,203 of record NC_064638.1, on the reverse strand, counting down.
TCGCTCCATCACTTTGACGGATAAGCACAGAAATTGCGTCGATATGAAATACTATGGGTTCTACGACTTCCCGTTCTAAATCGAGTAACGTTTCTATGGAAACGATAGGATTTTCTTTTAAGATACGACTATCTCCTTTCCGATGCACTATTCCTTCTGTACTGCATCCTTCGCTCCCTTACATTGGCGAATTAACACAGAAATTGCGTGGCTATGAAATATTATTGGTTCTATGACTTCTCCTTCTAGATCGAGTAACGTTTCTTTGGAAACGACGGGATTTTCTTTTGGGATACAGCTATCTCCTTTCCGATGCACTATTCCTTCTCTACTGCATCCCTCGTTCACTCACATTGGCGAATTAACATAGAAATTGCGTCGCTATGATATACTATGGGTTCTATAACTTCTCCATCTAAATCGAGTGACGTTACTATGGAAACGACAGGATTTTCTTTTGGGATACGAATATCTCCTTTCCGATACACTATTCCTTCTTTACTGCATCCCTCGTTCCCTCACATTGACGAATTAACACAGAAATGGCGTCGGTACGATATACTATGGGTTCTATGACGTCTCCTTCTAAATCGAGTAACGTTTCTATGGAAAAGTCAGGATTTTCTTTAAGGATACGAGTATCTCCTTTCCGATGCACTATTCCTTCTTTACTGCATTCCTCGCTCCCTCAAATTGACAAATTAACACAGAAATTGCGTCGCTATGAAATACTATTGATTCTATGATATCCCCTTCCAAGTCGAGCAACACCTATATGGAAACAACAGGATTTTCTTTTTGGATACGAGTATCTCCTTTCCAATGCACTATCCCTTCTTTACTGTATTCCTCGCTCCCTCTCATTGACGAATTAACACAGAAATTTCGTCGCTATGAAATACTATGGGTTCTATGACTTCTCCTTCTAAATCGTGTAACGTTTCTATGGAAACGACAGGACTTTCTTTTGGTATTCGAGTTTCTCCTTTCCAATGCACTATTCCTGCTTTACTGCTTCCCTCGCTCCCTCACATTGACGAAATAACACAGAAATGGCGTCGCTATGAAATACTATGGGTACTATGACTTCTCCTTCTAAATCGAGTCTAGTTTCTATGGAAAAGACAGGATTTTCTTTTGGGATACGAATTTCTCCTTTCCGATGCACTATTACTTCTTTACTGCATCCCTGGCCCCCTCACATTCACTAATTACCACAGAAATTGTGACGCAATGGAATACTATGTGTTCTATGACTCCTCCTTCTAAATCGAGTAACGTTTCTATGGAAACAACAGGATTTTCTTTTGGTATACGAGTATCTCCTTTCCGATGCACTATTCCTTCTTTACTGCATCCCTCGCTCAATCACATTGACGAATTAACACAGAGATTGCGTCGCTATGATATACTGTGGGCACTATGTCTTATCCTTCTAAATCGAGTAACGTTTCTATGGAAACGACAGGATTTTCTTTTGGTATGCGAGTATCTCCATTCCGATGCACTATTAGTTCTTTACTGCATCCCTCGCTTCCTCACACTGAAGAATAAGCTCAGAAATTGCGCCGCTGTGAAATACTATGGTTTCTATAACTTCTCCTTTCAAATCGAGTAACGTTTCTATGGAAACGACAGGATTTTCTTTTGGGATACGAGTATCTCCTTCCGATGCACTATACCGACTCTACTGCATCTCTCGCTCCCTCACATTGACGAATTAACACAGAAATTGCGCCGCGATGAAATACTATGGGTTCTATGACTTCTCCTTCTATATCGAGTAACGTTTCTATGGAGACGACAGGATTTTCTTTTTGGATACGGGTATCTCCTTTCCGATGGACTATTCCTTCTTTACTGTATCCCTCGCTCCTACACATTCAAGAGTTAATACAGAAATTGCGTGGCTATGGAATACTATGGGTTCTTTAACTTCTCCTTCTAAATCGAGTAACATTTCTATGGAAAGGACAGGATTTTGTTTTGGGATACGAGTAACTCATTTCCGATGCACTATTCCTTCTTTACTGAATCCCTTGCGCCCTCACATTGACGAATTAAAACAGAAATTGCGTCGCTATTAAATACTATGGGTTCTATGACTTGTCCTTCTAAATCGAGAAACGATTCTATGGAAACGCCAGGATTTTCTTTTGGGATACGAGTATCTCCTTTCCGCTGCACTATTCCTTCCTTACTGCATCCCTCGCTCCCTCGCATTGACGAAATAACACAGAAACTGCGTCGGTATGAAATAGTATGGGTTCTATGATTCTCTTTCTAAATCGAGTAACGTTTCTATGGAAACGACATTATTTTCTTTTGGGATACGAGTATCACCTTTCTGAAGCACTATTCCGTCTTTTTTCTGCATCCCTCGCTCTCTCACAGTGACGAATTAACACAGAAATTGCGTCGCTATGAAATACTATGGGTTCCATGACTTCTCCTTTTACATCGAGTACCGTTTCTATGGAAACGACAGGATTTTCTTTTGGGATACGAGTATCACCTTTCTGAAGCACTCTTCCGTCTTTTTTCTGCATCCCTCGCTCCCTCACAGTGACGAATTAACACAGAAATTGCGTCGCTATGAAATACTATGGGTTCCATGACTTCTCCTTCTAAATCGAGTAACGTTTCTTTGGAAACGACAGGATTATCTTTTGGGATACGTGTATCTCCTTTCCGATGCACTATTAGTTCTTTACTGCATCCCTCGCTTCCTCACATGTATGAATAAGCACAGAAATTACGCGCTGTGAAATACTATGGGTTCTATAAATTCTCCTTTTTAAATCGAGTAACGTTTCAATGGAAACGACAGGATTTTCTTTTGGGATACGAGTATCTCCTTTCCGATGGACTATTCCTTCTTTACTGCATCCCTCGCTCCCTCACTTTCACGAGTTAACACAGAAATTGCGTGGCTATGAAATATTATGGGTTCTATGACTTCTCCTTCCAAACCGAGTAACGTTTCTATTTAAACGACAGAATTTTCTTCTGGGATACGAGTTTCTAATTTCCGATGCACAATTCCGTCTTTACTGCATCCCTCGCTCCCTCACATTGACGAATTAACACAGAACTTGCGTCGCTATGAAATACTATGGGTTCCATGAATTCTCCTTTTACATCGAGTAACGTTTCTATGGAAACGACAGGATTTCCTTTTGGGATACGAGTATCTCCTTTCCGATGGACTATTCCTTCTTTACTGCATCCCTCGCTCCCTCACATTCACGAGTTAACACAGAAATTGCGTCGCTATGAAATACTGTGGGTTCTATGACTTCTCCTTTAAATCGTGTAACGTTTATATTTAAACGAAAGGATTTTTTTTGGGATACGAGTATCTCCTTTCCGATGCACTATTCCGTCTTTACTGCATCCCTCGGTGCCTCACATTGGTGAATTAACATAGAAATTGCGTCGCTATGAAATACCGTGTTTCCTATGACTTCTCCTTCTAAATCGAGTAACGTTTCTATTGAAACGACAATATTTTCATTTGGGATACGAGTATCTCTTTTCCGAAGCGCTATCAGTTCTTTAATGCACCCCTCGCTCCCTCCAATTGAAGAATAAGCACAAAAATCGCGTCGCTGTGAAATACTATGAGTTCTTTAACTTCTCCTTTCAAATCGAGAGACGTTTCTATGGAAACGACAGGATTTTATTTTGGGATAGGAGTCCCTCCTTTCCGATGCACTATTCCGTCCTTACTGCGCCGCTCGCTCCCTCACATTGACGAAATAACACAGAAATTGCATCGGTATGAAATACTATGGGTTCCATGACTTCTCCTTCTAAATCATGTAACGTTTCTATGGAAACGACAGGATTTTATTTTGGGATACGAGTATCTCCTTTCCGATGCACTATTAGTTCTTTAATGCACACCTCGCTCCCTCCCATTGAAGAAGAAGCACAGAAATCGCGTCGCTGTGAAATACTATGGGTTCTTTAACTTCTCCTTTCAAATCGAGAAACGTTTCTATGGAAACGACTGGATTTTCTTTTGGGATAGGAGTCTCCCCTTTCCGATGTACTATTCCGTCTTTACTGCGCCCCTCGCTCCCTCACATTGACGAATTAACACAGAAATAGCGTCGCTATGAAATACTATGTGTTCAATGACTTCTCCTTCTTAATCGAGTAACGTTTCAATGGAAACGACAGGATTTTCTTCTGGGATACGAGTATCTCCTTTCCGTTGCACAATTCCTTCTTTACTGCAACCCTCGCTCCCTCACATTGACGAATTGACACAGAAATTGCATCGCGATGAAATACAATTGCTTCTAAGACTTCTCCGACTAAATCGAGTAACGTTTCTATGGAAACGACAGGATTTTCTTTTGGGATACGAGTATCTCCTTTCCGATGCACTATTCCTCCTTTACTGCATCCCTCCCTCCCTCACATTCACTAATTAACACAGAAATTGCGTGGCTATGAAATACTATGGGTTCTATGACTTCTCCTTCTAAACCGAGTAACGTTTCTATTGAAGCGACAGGATTTTCTTTTGGGATAGGAGTCTCTCCTTTCCTATGCACTATTCCGTCATTACTGCATCCCTCGCTCCCTCACATTGACGAATTAACACAGAAACTGCGTCGCTACGAAATACTATGGGTTCCATGAATTCTCCTTCTAAATAGAGTAATATTTCTATGGAAACGAGAGGATTATCTTTTGGGATACGACTGTCGCCTTTCCGATGCACTATTCCTTCTGTACTGCATCCCTCGCTTCCTCAAATTGGCGAATTAACACAGAAATTGCGTCGCTATGGAATACTATGTGTTCTATGACTTTTCCTTCTAAATCGAGTAACGTTTCTATTAAAACGACAGGTTTTTCTTTTGGTATACGAGTATCTCATTTCCGATGCACGACTGCTTCTTTACTGCATCTCTCGCTCCCTCACTTTGACGAATTAACGCAGAAATTGCGTCCCTATGAAATACTATGGGTTCTATGACTTCTCCTTCTAAATCGAGTAATGTTTCTATTGAAACGAAAGGATTTTGTTTTGGTATACGAGTATCTCCTTTCCGATGCACTATTCCTTCTCTACTGCCTCCCTGGCTCCCTGACATTGACGAATAATCACAGAAATTGCATCGCCATGGAATACTATGTGTTCAATGACTTCTCCTTCTAAATCGAGTAACGTTTCAACGGTAACGACACGATTTTCTTTTGGGATACGAGTATCTGCTTTCCGTTGCACAATTCCTTCTTTACTGCATCGCTCGCTCCCTCACATTGACGAATTAACACAGAGATTGCGTCGCTAGGATATACTGTGGGTTCTATGGCTCATCCTTCTAAATCGAGTAACGTGTCTATGGAAACTAGAGGATTTTCTTTTGGTATACGAGTATCTCTTTCCGTCGCACTATTCCTTCTTTACTGCATCCCTCGCTCCCTCACATTGACGAATTAACACAGAAATTGCGTCGCTATGAAATACTATGGGTTCCATGACTTCTCCTTCTAAATCGGGCAACGTTTCTATGGAAACGACGAGATTTTCTTTTGGGATACGACTTTCGCCTTTCCGATGCACTATTCCTTCTGTACTGCATCCCTCGCTTCCTCACATTGGCGAATTAACACAGACATTGCGTCACTATGAATACTATGTGTTCTATGACTTCTCCTTTAAAATCGAGTAACGTTTCTATTGGATCGACAGGATTTTCTTTTGGGATACGAGTATCTCCTTTCCGAAGCACTATTCCGTCTTTGATGCATCTCTCGCTCCCTCACATTGACGAATTAACACAGAAATAGCGTCGCGATGAAATACCATTGGTTCTATGACTTCTCCTTCTATATCAAGTAACGTTTCTATGGAAACGATAGGATCTTCTTTTGGGATACGAGTATCTCCTTTCCGATGCACTATTCCTCCATTACTGCATCCCTCCCTCCCTCACATTGACGAATTAACACAGAAATTATGTGGCTCTGAAATACTATGGGTTCTATGACTTCTCCATGTAAACCTAGTAACGTTTCTATTGAAACGACAGGATTTTCTTTTGGGATAGGAGTCTCTCCTTTCCGATGCACTATTCCGTCTTTACTGCATCCCACGCTCCCTCACATGGACGAATTAACACAGAAATTGCGTCGCTAAGAAATACTATGGGTTTCATGAATTCTCCTTCTAAATCGAGTAATATTTCTATGGAAACGAGAGGATTGTCTTTTGGGATACGACTATCGCCTTTCCGATGCACTATTCCTTCTGTACTGCATTCCTCGCTTCCTCAAATTGGCGAATTAACACAGAAATTGCGTCGCTATGAAATACTATGTGTTCTACGACTTCTCCTTCTAAATAGAGCAACGTTTCTATTAAAATGACAGGATTTTCTTTTGGGGTACGAGTATCGCCTTTCCGTTGCGCTATTCCTTCTTTACTGCATCACTCGCTCAATCACATTAACGAATTAACACAGAGATTGCGTCGCTATGATATACTGTGGGCTCTATGACTTATCCATTTAAATCGAGTAACGTTTCTATGGAAGCGACAGGATTTTCTTTTGGTATACGAGTATCTCCTTTCCGATGAACTATTCCTTCTTTACTGCAACACTCGCTTAATCACATTAACGTATTAACACAGAAATTGCGTCGCAATGAAATACTATGTGTTCCATGACTTCTCCTTCTACATCGAGTAACGATTCTATGGAAACGACAGGATTTTCTTTTGGGATACGAGTATCTCCTTTCCGATGCACTATGCCTTCTGTACTGCATCCCTCGCTCCCTCACATTGACGAATGAACACAGAAATTGCATCGCTATGAATTAGTATGGGTTCTGTTACTTCTCCTTCTATATCGAGTAACGTTTCTATGGAAACGACAGGATTTTCTTTTGGGATATGAGTATCTCATTTCCGATGCACGACTGCTTCTGTACTGCATCTCTCGCTCCCTCACATTGACGAATTAACGCCGAAATTGCGACGCTATGAAATACTATGGGTTCTATGACTTCTCCTTCTCAATCGAGTAACGTTTCTATTGAAACGAAAGGATTTTGTTTTGGTATACGAGTATCTCCTTTCCGATGCACTATTCCTTCTTTACTGCCTCCCTGGCTCACTCACATTGACGAATTATCACAGAAATTGCATCGCTATGGAATACTATGTGTTCAATGACTTCTCCTTCTAAATCGAGTAACGTTTCTATGGAAACGACGGGATTTTCTATTGGGATACGACTTTCGCCTTTCCGATGCACTATTCAATCTGTACTGCATCCCTCGCTTCCTCACATTGGCGAATTAACACAGAAATTGCGTCGCTATGAAATACTATGTGTTCTATGACTTCTCCTTCTAAATCGAGTAACGTTTCAATTGAAACGACAGGATTTTCTTTTGGGATACGAGCATCTCCTTTCCGATGCACTGTTCCTTCTTTACTGCATCCCTCGCTCCCTCACATTGTCGAATTAACGCAGAAATTGCGTCGCTATGAAATACTATGGGTTCTATGTATTCTCCTTCTAAATCGAGTAACGTTTCTATGGAAACGAGAGGATTTTCTTTTGGGATACGAGTATCTCCTTTCCGAAGCACTATTCCGTCTTTGCTGCATCTCTCACTCTCTCACATTGACGGATTAACACAGAAATTGCGTCGCGATGAAATACTATGGGTTCTATGACTTCTCCTTCCATATCAACGTTTCTATGGAGACGACAAGATTTTCTTTTGGGATACGAGCATCTCCTTTCCGATGCTCTATTCCTTCTGTACTGCATCCCTCGCTCCCTCACATTGACGAATCAACACAGAGATTGCGTCGCTATGAAATACTGTGGGTTCTATGACTTCTCCTTCTAAATCAAGTAACGTTTCTATTGAAACGACAGGATTTTTTTTGGGATACGAGTATCTCCTTTCCGATGCACTATTCCGTCTTTACTGCATCCCTCGCTCCCTCACATTGGTGAATTAACATAGAAATTGCGTCGCTATGAAATACCATGGGTTCTAAGTCTTCTCCTTCTAAATCGAGTAACGTATCTATTGAAACGAAAGGTTTTTCTTTTGGGATACGAGTATCTCTTTTCCGATGCATTATTCCGTCTATACTGCATCCCTCGCTTCTTCACATTGACGAAACAACATAGGAATTGCGTCGCTATGAAATACTATGTGTTCCATGACTTCTTCTTCTAAATCGAGTAACGTTTCAGTGGAAACGACAGGATTTTCTTTTCCGATACGAGTATCACCTTTCCCATGCACTATTAGTTCTTTACTGCATCCCTCGCTCCCTCACATTGAAGAATAAGCACAATAATAGCGTCGCTGTGAAATACTATAGGTTCTTTAACTTCTCTTTTTAAATCGAGAATAGTTTCTATGGAAACGACAGGATTTTCATTTGGGATAGGAGTCTCTCCTTTCCGATGCACTATTCCGTCTTTACTGCATCCCTCGCTCCCTCACATTGACGAAATAACACAGAAATTTCGTCCCTATGAAATACTATGGGTTCCCTGACTTCTCCTTCTAAATCGAGTAACGTTTATATGGAAACGACAGGATTTTCTTTTGGGATACGAGTATCTCCTTTCCGATGCACTATTAGTTCTTTACTGCATCCCTCGCGCCCTCCCATTGAAGAATAAGCACAGAAATCGCGTCGCTGTGAAATACTACGGGTTCTTTAACTTCTCTTTTTAAATCGAGAATAGTTTCTATGGAAACGACAGGATTTTCTTTTGGGATAGGCGTCTCTCCTTTCCGATGCACTATTCCGTCTTTACTGCATCCCTCGCTCCCTCACATTGACGAAATAACACAGAAATTTCGTCCCTATGAAATACTATGGGTTCCATGACTTCTCCTTCTAAATCGAGTAACGTTTATATGGAAACGACAGGATTTCTTTTGGGATACGAGTATCTCTTTTCTGATGCACTATTAGCTCTTTACTGCATCCCTCGCCCCCTCACATTAACGAATAAGCGTAGAAATTGCGTCACTGTGAGATACTATGTGCTTTATAACTTCCCCTTTAAAATCGAGCAACGTTTCTACGGACACGAATAGATTTTCTTTTGGGATACGAGTATCTCCTTCCCGAAGCACTATTCCGACTTTACTGCATTCCTCGCTCCCTCACATTGACGAATTAACACATAAAAACTGCGTCGCTATGATATACTATGTGTTCTATGACTTCACCTTCTTAATCGAGTAACGTTTCTATGGAAACGACAGGATTCTCTTTTGGGATTCGAGTATCTCCTTTCCGCTGCACTATTCCTTCTTTCCTGCATCCCTCGCTCACTCACGTTGACGAATTAACACAGAAATTGCGTGGCTATTAAATACTATGTGCTCTATGACTTCTCCTTCTAAATCGAGTAACGTTTCTATGGAAACGACAGGATTTTCTTTTGGGATACGAGTATCTGCTTTCCGATGCACTATTCCTTCTTTCCTGCATCCCTCGCTCCCTCACATTGACGAATTAACACAGAAATTGCGTCGCTATGAAATACGATGCGTTCTATGACATCTCCTACTAAATCGAGTAACGTCTCTATTAAAACGACAAGATTTTCTTTTGGGATACGAGTATCTCCTTTAAGATACACTATTAGTTCTTTACTGCATCCCTCGCTCCCTCACATTGACGAAATAATACAGAAATTGCGTCGCTATGGAATACTATGGGTTCCATGACTTCTCCTTCTAAATCAGGTAACGTTTCTGTTGAAACGACAGGATATTCTTTTGGGACACGAGTATCTCCTTTCCGATGGACTATTCCGTCTTTACTGCATCCCTCGCTCACTCACATTGACCAAATAACACAGATATTGAGTCGCTATGAAATACTATGGGTTCCATTACTTCTCCTTCTAAACCGAGTAACGTTTCTATTGAAACGACAGGACTTTCATTTGGGATAGGAGTCTCTCCTTTCCGATGCACTATTCCGTCCTTACTGCATCCCTCGCTCCCTCACATTGACAAATTTAACACAGAATTTGCGTCGCTATGAAATACTATATGTTCTGTGATTCTCCTTCTAAATCGAGTAACGTTTCTATGGAAACGACAGGATTTTCTTTTGGGATACGAGTATCTCCTTTCTGAAGCACTATTCCGTCTTTTTTCTGCATCCCTCGCTCCCTCACATTGACGAATTAACACAGCAATTGCGTCGCTATGAAATATTATGGGTTCCATGACGCCTCCTTCTAAATCGAGTTACGTTTCTATGGGAACGAGAGGATTTTCTTTTGGGATACGACAATCTCATTTCCGATGCACTATGCCTTCTTTACTGCATCCCTCGCTCCCTCACATTGACGAATTAACACAGAAATTCCGTCGCTATGAAATTCTATGCGTTCTATGTCTTGTCCTTCTAAATGGAGTAACGTTTCAACGGACGCGACAGGATTTTCTTTTGGGATACGACAATCTCCTTTCCGATGCACTATTCCTTCTTTACTGAATCCGTCGCTCCCTCACATTGACGAATTAACACAGAGATTGCGTCGCTATGAAATACTGTGGGTTCTATGACTTCTCCTTCTAAATCGAGTAACGTTTCTATTCAAACGAAAGGATATTCTTTTGGGATACGAGTATCTCCATTCCGATGCACTATTCCGTCTTTACTGCATCCCTCGCTCCCTAACATTGGTGAATTAACATAGAAATTGCGTCGCTATGAAATACTATGGGTTCTATGACTTCTCCTTCTAAATCGAGTAACGTTTCTATTGGAACGACAGGACTTTCTTTTGGGTTACGAGTATCTCTTTTCCGATGCACTATTACGTCTTTACTGCATCCCTCGCTCCCTCACATTGACGAAATAACACAGAAATTGCGTCGATATGAGGTACTATGTGTTCTATGACATCCCCTTCTAAATCGAGTAACGTTTCTATTGAAACGAACGGATTTTGTTTTGGTATACGAGTATCTCCTTTCCGCTGCACTATTCCTTCTTTACTGCCACCCTGGCTCCCTCACATTGACGAATTATCACAGAAATTGCATCGCTATGGAATACTATGTTTTCAATGACTTCTCCTTCTAAATCGAGTAACGTTTCAATGGAAACGACAGGATTTTCTTTTGGGATACTAGTATCACCTTTCCGTTGCACAATTCCTACTTTACTGCATCCCTCGCTCCCTCACATTGAGGAATTAACACAGAGATGGCGTCGCTATGAAATACTATGGGTTCCATGACATCTCCTTCCAAATCGAGTAACGTTTCTATGGAAACGACAGGATTTTGTTTTGGGATACGAGTATCTCCTTTCTGATGCAATACTAGTTCTTTACTGCATCCCTCACTTCCTCCCATTGAGGAATAAGCACAGAAATCGCGTCGCTGTGAAATACTATGGGTTTTTTAACTTCTCTTTTCAAATCGAGAAACGTTTCTATGGAAACGACCGGATTTTATTTTGGGATAGGAGTCTCTCCTTTCCGATGCACTACTCCGTCTTTACTGCGCCCCTCGCTCCTTCACATTGACGAATTAACACAAAAATTGCGTCGCTATGAAATACTATGGGTTCTATGACATCTCCTTCTAAATCGAGTAACGTTTCTATGGAAACGACAGCATGTTCTTTTGGGATACGAGCATCTCCTTTCCGAAGCACTACTCCGTCTTTGCTGCATCTCTCGCTCTCTCACATTGACGAATTAACACAGAAATTGCGTCGCGATGAAATACTTTTGATTCTATGACTTCTCCTTCTATATCGAGTAACGTTTCTATGGAAACGACGGGATTTTCTTTTGGGATACGAGTATCTCCTTTCCGATGCACTATTCCGTCTTTACTGCATCCCTCGCTCCCTCACATTGACGAATTAACACAGAAATTGCGTCGCTACGAAATACTATGGGTTCCATGAATTCTCCTTTTAATCGAGTAATATTTCTATGGAAACGAGAGGATGATCTTTTGGGATACGAGTTTCTCCTTTCCGATGCAATATTAGTTCAATACTGCATCCCTCGCTCCCTCACATTGAAGAATAAACACAGAAATTGCGTCGCTATGAAATACTATGGGTTCTATGACCTCTCCTTCTAAATCGAGTAACGTTTTTATTGAAACGACAGGATTTTCTTTTGGGATAGGAGTATCTCCTTTCCGATGCACTATTAGTTCTTTACTGCATTCCTCGCTCCCTCGCATTGAAGAATAAGCACAGAAATTGCGTCGCTATGAAATACTATGTGTTCGGTAACTTCTCGTTTCAAATCGAGTAACGTTTCTATGGAAACGACAGGATTTTCTTTTGGGATACCAGTATCTCCTTTCCGATGCACTATTCCTTCTGTACTGCATCCCTCGCATCCTCACATTGACGAATTAACACAGTAATTGCGACGCTATGGAATACTATGTGTTCTATGACTTCTCCTTCTAAATTGAGTAACGTTTCTAATGAGACGGCTGGATTTTCTTTTGGGATACGAGTATCTCCTTTCCGATGCACTATTCCTTCTTTACTGCATCCCTCGCTCCCTCACATTGACGAATTAACACAGAAATTGCGTGGCTATGAAATACTATGGGTTCTATGACTTCTCTTTCTAAATTGAGTAACGTTTCTATGGAAACGACAGGATTTTCTTTTGGGATACGACTATATCCTTTCCGATGCACTATTCCTTCTGTACTGCACCCCTCGCTCCCTCACATTGGCGAATTATCAATGAAATTGCGTCGCTATGATATACTATGGGTTATATGACTTCTCCTTCTAAATCGAGTAACGTTTCTATGGAAACGACAGGATTTTGTTTTGGGATACGAGTATCTCCTTTCCGATGCACTATTCCGACTTTACTGCATCCCTCGATCCCTCACATTGACGAAATAACACACAAATAGCGTCGCTATGAAATACAATGGGTTCCATGACTTATCCTTCTAAATCGAGTAACGTATCTATGGAAACGACAGGATTTTCTTTTGGGATACGAGTATCTCCTTTCCGATGCACTATTAGTTCTTTACTGCATCCCTCGCTCCCTCACATTGACGAAAAAGCGCAGAAATTGCGTCGCTGTGAGATACTATGGGTTCTAAGACTTCTCCTTTCAAATCGAGTAAGTTTTCTATCGACACGACAGTATTTTCTTTTGGGATACGAGTATCTCCTTTCCGATGCACTATTCCGTCTTTACTGCATCATTCGCTCCCTCACATTGACCAAATAATACAGATTTGCGTCACTGTGAAATACTATGGGTTCCATGAGTTCTCCTTCTAAATCAGGCAACGTTTCTATTGGAACGACAGGATTTTCTTTTGGGATACGAGTATCTCCTTTCCGATGCACTATTAATTCTTTACTGCATCCCTCGCTCCCTCACATTGAAGAATAAGCACAGTAATTGCGTCGCTGTGAAATACTATGGGTTCTATTACTTCTCCTATCAAATCGAGTAACGTTTCTATGGAAACGACAGGATTTTCATTTGGGATACGAGTATCTACTTTCCGATGCACTATTCCTTCTTTACTGCATCCCTCGCTCCCTCACTTTCACGAATTAACACAGAAATTGCGTGGCTATCAAATACTATGGGTTCTATGACTTCTCTTTCCAAAACCGAGTAACGTTTCTATTGAAACGACGACATTTTCTTTAGGGATATGAGTCTCTCCTTTCCGATGCACTATTCCGTCATTACTGCATCCCTCGCTCCCTCACATTGAAGATTAAGCACAGAAATTGCGTCGCTGTGATATACTATGGGTTCTATTACTTCTCCTAACAAATCGAGTAACGTTTCTATGGAACGACAGGATTTTCTTTTGGGATACGAATATCTCATTTCCGATGCACGATTCCTTCTTTACTGCATCTCTCGCTCCCTCACATTCACGAATTAACGCAGAAATTGCGTCGTTAAGAAATACTATGGGTTCTATGACTTCTCCTCCAAAATCGAGTAACATTTCTATTGAAACGACAGGATTTTGTTTTGGGATACGAGTATCTCCTTTCCGATGCACTATTCCTTCTTTACTACATCCCTGGTTCCCTCACATTGACGAATTATCACAGAAATTGCATCGCTATGGAATACTATGTGTACAACGACATCTCCATCTAAATCGAGTAACGTTTCAATGGAAACGACAAGATTTTCTTTTGGGATACGAGTATCTCCTTTCCGATGCACTATTCCTTCTTTACTGCATCCCTCGCTCCCTCACATTGACGAAATAACACAGAAATTGCGTCGCTATGAAATACTTTGGGCTCCATGACTTCTCCTTCTAAATCGAGTAACGTTTCTATTGAAACGAACGGATTTTGTTTTGGTATACGAGTATCTCCTTTCCGCTGCACTATTCCTTCTTTACTGCCACCCTGGCTCCCTCACATTGACGAATTATCACAGAAATTGCATCGCTATGGAATACTATGTTTTCAATGACTTCTCCTTCTAAATCGAGTAACGTTTCAATGGAAACGACAGGATTTTCTTTTGGGATACTAGTATCACCTTTCCGTTGCACAATTCCTACTTTACTGCATCCCTCGCTCCCTCACATTGAGGAATTAACACAGAGATGGCGTCGCTATGAAATACTATGGGTTCCATGACATCTCCTTCCAAATCGAGTAACGTTTCTATGGAAACGACAGGATTTTCTTTTGGGATACGATTATCTCCTTTCTGATGCAATATTAGTTCTTTACTGCATCCCTCACTTCCTCCCATTGAGGAATAAGCACAGAAATCGCGTCGCTGTGAAATACTATGGGTTTTTTAACTTCTCTTTTCAAATCGAGAAACGTTTCTATGGAAACGACCGGATTTTATTTTGGGATAGGAGTCTCTCCTTTCCGATGCACTACTCCGTCTTTACTGCGCCCCTCGCTCCTTCACATTGACGAATTAACACAAAAATTGCGTCGCTATGAAATACTATGGGTTCTATGACATCCCCTTCTAAATCGAGTAACGTTTCTATGGAAACGACAGCATTTTCTTTTGGGATACGAGCATCTCCTTTCCGAAGCACTACTCCGTCTTTGCTGCATCTCTCGCTCTCTCACATTGACGAATTAACACAGAAATTGCGTCGCGATGAAATACTTTTGATTCTATGACTTCTCCTTCTATATCGAGTAACGTTTCTATGGAAACGACGGGATTTTCTTTTGGGATACGAGTATCTCCTTTCCGATGCACTATTCCGTCTTTACTGCATCCCTCGCTCCCTCACATTGACGAATTAACACAGAAATTGCGTCGCTACGAAATACTATGGGTTCCATGAATTCTCCTTTTAATCGAGTAATATTTCTATGGAAACGAGAGGATGATCTTTTGGGATACGATTTTCTCCTTTCCGATGCAATATTAGTTCAATACTGCATCCCTCGCTCCCTCACATTGAAGAATAAACACAGAAATTGAGTCGCTATGATATACTATGGGTTCTATGACTTCTCCTTCTAAATCGAGCAACGTTTCTATAGAAACGAAGGATTTTGTTTTGGTATACGAGTATCCCTTTCCGATGCACTATTCCTTCTTTGCTGCCTCCCTGGCTCCCTCACATTGACGAATTGTCACAGAAATTGCATCGCTATGAAATAGTATGTGTTCAATCACTTCTCCTTCAAAATCGAGTAACGTTTCAATGGAAACGACAGGATTATCTTTTGGGATACGAGTATCTCCTTTCTGATGCACTGTTAGTTCTTTACTGCATCCCTCGCTCCCTCACATTGACGAATAAGCGTTGAAATTGCGTCACTGTGAGATCCTATGTGCTCTATAACTTCTCCTTTACAATCGAGCAACGTTTCTACGGACACGACTAGATTTTCTTTTGGGATACGAGTATCCTCTTTCCGATGCACTTTTCCTTCTTTACAGCATCCCTCGCTCCCTCACATTGACGAATTAACACTGAAATTGCGTCGCTATGAAATACTATCGGTTCTATGACATCTCCTTCTAAATCGAGTAACGTTTCTATGGAAACGACAAGATTATCTTTTGGGATACGACTACCTCCTTTCCGATGCACCATGCCTTCTGTACTGCACCCCTCGGTCCATCTCATTGGCGAATTAACACGGAAATTGCGTCGCTATAAAATACTATGGGTTCTAAGACCTCTCCTTCTAAATCGAGTAACGTTTTTATTGAAACGACAGGATTTTCTTTTGGGATAGGAGTATCTCCTTTCCGATGCACTATTAGTTCTTTACTGCATTCCTCGCTCCCTCGCATTGAAGAATAAGCACAGAAATTGCGTCGCTGTGAAATACTATGTGTTCGGTAACTTCTCGTTTCAAATCGAGTAACGTTTCTATGGAAACGACAGGATTTTCTTTTGGGATACCAGTATCTCCTTTCCGATGCACTATTCCTTCTGTACTGCATCCCTCGCATCCTCACATTGACGAATTAACACAGTAATTGCGACGCTATGGAATACTATGTGTTCTATGACTTCTCCTTCTAAATTGAGTAACGTTTCTAATGAGACGGCTGGATTTTCTTTTGGGATACGAGTATCTCCTTTCCGATGCACTATTCCTTCTTTACTGCATCCCTCGCTCCCTCAAACTGACGAATTAACACAGAAATTGCGTGGCTATGAAATACTATGGGTTCTATGACTTCTCTTTCTAAATTGAGTAACGTTTCTATGGAAACGACAGGATTTTCTTTTGGGATACGACTATATCCTTTCCGATGCACTATTCCTTCTGTACTGCACCCCTCGCTCCCTCACATTGGCGAATTATCAATGAAATTGCGTCGCTATGATATACTATGGGTTATATGACTTCTCCTTCTAAATCGAGTAACGTTTCTATGGAAACGACAGGATTTTGTTTTGGGATACGAGTATCTCCTTTCCGATGCACTATTCCGACTTTACTGCATCCCTCGATCCCTCACATTGACGAAATAACACACAAATAGCGTCGCTATGAAATACAATGGGTTCCATGACTTATCCTTCTAAATCGAGTAACGTATCTATGGAAACGACAGGATTTTCTTTTGGGATACGAGTATCTCCTTTCCGATGCACTATTAGTTCTTTACTGCATCCCTCGCTCCCTCACATTGACGAATAAGCGCAGAAATTGCGTCGCTGTGAGATACTATGGGTTCTATGACTTCTCCTTTCAAATCGAGTAAGTTTTCTATCGACACGACAGTATTTTCTTTTGGGATACGAGTATCTCCTTTCCGATGCACTATTCCGTCTTTACTGCATCATTCGCTCCCTCACATTGACCAAATAATACAGATTTGGCGTCACTGTGAAATACTATGGGTTCCATGAGTTCTCCTTCTAAATCGAGCAACGTTTCTATTGGAACGACAGGATTTTCTTTTGGGATACGAGTATCTCCTTTCCGATGCACTATTAATTCTTTACTGCATCCCTCGCTCCCTCACATTGAAGAATAAGCACAGTAATTGCGTCGCTGTGAAATACTATGGGTTCTATTACTTCTCCTATCAAATCGAGTAACGTTTCTATGGAAACGACAGGATTTTCATTTGGGATACGAGTATCTACTTTCCGATGCACTATTCCTTCTTTACTGCATCCCTCGCTCCCTCACTTTCACGAATTAACACAGAAATTGCGTGGCTATCAAATACTATGGGTTCTATGACTTCTCCTTCCAAAACCGAGTAACGTTTCTATTGAAACGACGACATTTTCTTTAGGGATATGAGTCTCTCCTTTCCGATGCACTATTCCGTCATTACTGCATCCCTCGCTCCCTCACATTGAAGATTAAGCACAGAAATTGCGTCGCTGTGATATACTATGGGTTCTATTACTTCTCCTAACAAATCGAGTAACGTTTCTATGGAACGACAGGATTTTCTTTTGGGATACGAATATCTCATTTCCGATGCACGATTCCTTCTTTACTGCATCTCTCGCTCCCTCACATTCACGAATTAACGCAGAAATTGCGTCGTTAAGAAATACTATGGGTTCTATGACTTCTCCTCCAAAATCGAGTAACGTTTCTATTGAAACGACAGGATTTTGTTTTGGGATACGAGTCTCTCCTTTCCGATGCACTATTCCTTCTTTACTACATCCCTGGTTCCCTCACATTGACGAATTATCACAGAAATTGCATCGCTATGGAATACTATGTGTACAACGACATCTCCATCTAAATCGAGTAACGTTTCAATGGAAACGACAAGATTTTCTTTTGGGATACGAGTATCTCCTTTCCGATGCACTATTCCTTCTTAACTGCATCCCTCGCTCCCTCACATTGACGAAATAACACAGAAATTGCGTCGCTATGAAATACTTTGGGCTCCATGACTTCTCCTTCTAAATCGAGTAACGTTTCTATGGAAACGACAGGATTTTCTTTCGGGATACGAGTATCTCCTTTCCAAAGCACTATTCCTTCTCTACTGCAACCCTCGCTCCCTGACATTGACCAATTAACACAGAAATTGCGTCGCTATGAAATACTATGTGTTCTATGACTTCTCCTTCTAAATCGAGTAACGTTTCTAAGGAAACGACGGGATTTTCTTTTGGGATACGACTATCTCCTTTCCGATGCACTATTCCTTCTGTACTGCATCCCTCGATTCCTCACATTGGCGAATTATCATTGAAATTGCGTTGCTATGAAATACTACGTTTTCTATGACTTCTCCTTCCAAAACGAGTAACGTTTCTATGGAAACGACAGAATTCTCTTTTGGGATACGAGTATCTCCTTTCCGCTGCACTATTCCTTCTTTACTGCATCCCTCGCCCCCTGGCATTGACGAATTAAGACAGAAATTGCGTTGCTATTAAATACTATGGGTTCTTTTATCTCTCCTTATAAATCGAGTTATGTTTCTATGGAAACGATAGGATTCTCTTTTGGGATACGAGTATCTCCATTCCGATGCACTATTCCTTCTTTACTGCATCCCTCGCTCCCTCACATTGACGATTTAGCACAGAAGATGCGTCGCTATGAAATACTATGGGTTCCATGACTAATCTTTCTAAATCGAGTAACGTTTCTATGGAAACAACAGGATTTTCTTTTATGATACGAGTATCTCCTTTCCGATGCACTATTCCTATTGTCGTAGAAATTGCGTCGCTATGAAGTACTACGGGTTCTATGAGTTCTCCTTCTAAATCGAGTAACATTTCTATGGAAACGACAGGTATTTCTTTTGGGATACGAGTATCTCCTTTCCGACTAACTATTCCTTCTTTACTGCATCCCTCGTTCTTTCACATTGACGAATGTGCACTGAAATTGCGTCGCTGTGAAATACTATGGTTTCTATGACTTCTCCTAATAAAACGAGTAACGTTTCTACGCAAACGACCGGATTTTTCTTTGGGATACAGGTATATCCTTTCCGATGCACTATTCCTTCTTTACTGCGTCTCTCGCTCCCTCTCATTGACGAATTAACACAGTAATTGCGTCGCTATGAAATGCTATAGGTTCTATGACTTCTCCTTCTAAATCGAGTAACATTCCTATCGAAACGACAGTAATTTCCTTTGGGATACTAGTATCTTCTTTCCGAAGCACTATTTCCTCTTTACTGCATCCCTCGCTCCCTCTCATTGACGAATTAACGCGGAAATTGCGTCGCTATGAAATACTATGGGTTCTATGACTTCTCCTTCTAAATAGAGTAATTTTTCTAATGAGACGACAGGATTTTCTTTTGGGATACGTGTATCTCCTTTCCGATGCACCATTCCTTCTTTACTGCATCCCTCGCTCCCTCACATTGACGAATTAACAATGAAATTTCGTCGCTATTGAATACTATGGGTTGTATGACTTCTCCTTCTAAATCGAGTGACGTTTCTATGCAGACCATAGGATTTTCTTTTGGGAGACGAGTATCTCCTTTCCGATGCACTATTCCTACTTTATTGCATCTCTCGTTCCCTCACATTGACGAATACGCACAGAAATTGCGTCGCTATGAAATCCTATGGGTTCTATGACTTCTCTTTCTAAATCGAGTAACGTTTCTATAGAAACGACAGCATTTTCTTTTGGGATACGACTATCTCCTTTCCGATGCAATATTCCTCCCTTACTGCATCCCTGGCTCCATCACATTGACGAATTAACACAGAAATAGCGAGGCTATGGTTTACTATGTGCGCTATGACTTCTCTTTCTAAATCGAGCAACGTTTCTATAGAAAGGACAGGATTTCCTTTTGGGATCCAAGTATGTCCATTCCGATGCACTATTCCTTCTTTATTGCATCCCTCGCACCCTCACATTGACGAATTAACACAGAGATTGCGTCACTATGAAATACTATGGGTTCTATGGCTTCTCTTTCTAAATCGAGTAACGTTTCTATTGGAACGACAGGATTTTCTTTTGGGATACGAGTATCTCCTTTCCGATGCACTATTCCCTCTTTACTGCATCTCACGCTCCCACCCATTGACGAATTAACACAGATATTGCGTCGCTATGAAATACTATGGGTTCTATGATTTCTCCTTCTAAATCGAGTGACGTTTCTATTGAAACGACAGGATTTTCATTTTGGTTACGACTATCTCCTTTCCGATGCAGTATTCCTTCTATACTGCATCCCTCGCTCCCTCACATCGAAGAATAAGCAGAGAAATTGCGTCGCCATTAAATCTACTATGTTCTATAACTTCTCCTTCTAAATCGTGTAACGTTTCCATGGAAACGACTGGAATTTCTTTTGGGATACGAGTATATCCTTTCCGATTCACTATTCCTTCCTTAAAGCATCCCTCGCTCCCTCACTTTGACGAATTAACACATAAATGGCGTCGCTATGAAATACTATGGGTTCTATGACTTCTCCTTCCAAATCGAGTAACATTACTATGGAAACGTCAGGATTTTCTTTTGCGATACGAGTATCTCCATTCCGATGCACTATTCCCTCTTAACTGCATCCCTTGCTCCCTCACATTGACAAATTAACTCAGAAATTGCGTCGCTCTGAAATACCATTGGTTCTATGACATCTCCTTCTAAATTGAGTAACTTTTCATTGGAAACAACAGGTTTTTCTGTTGGGTTACGAGTATCTCCTATCCGCTGCACTATTCCTTGTTTACTTCACCCTGGCTCCCTCACATTTACGAATTAACACAGATATTGCGACGCTATGGAATAATATGTGTTCTATGACTTCTCCTTCTAAATCGAGTAACGTTTCTATGGAAACGACAGGATTTTCGTTTGGGATACGAGTATCTCCTTTCCGATGCACTATTCTTTCTATCCTGCATCCCTCGCTCCCTCAGATTGACGAATTGACACAGAAATTGCGTCGCTATGAAATACTATGTGTTCTATGACTTCTCCTTCTAAATCGAGTAACGTTCCTATGGAAACGACAGGATTTTCTTTTAGTATACGAGTATCTCCTTTCCGATGCACTATTCCTTCTTTACTGCATCCCTCGCTCCCTCTCATTGACGAATTAACACAGAAATTGTGTCGCTATGAAATACTATGGGTACTATGATTTCTCCCTCTAAATCGAGTAACGTTTCTATGGTAACGACAGGATTTTCTTTTGCGATACGAGTATCTCCTTTCCGATGGACTATTCCTTCTTTACTGCATTCCTCGCTACCTCACATTGACGAATAAACACAGAAATGGCATCGCTATGAAATACTATGGGTTCCATGACTTCTCCTTCTACATCGAGTAACGTTTCTATGGAAACAAAAGGATTTTCTTTTGGTATACGAGTATCTCCTTTCCGATGCACTATTCCTTCTTTACTGCATCCCTCGCTCCTTCACATTGAAGAATTAACACAGAAATTGCGTCGCTATGAAATACTATGGGTTCCACAACTTCTCCATCTAAATCGAGTAACGTTTCAATGGAAACGACAGGATTTTCTTTTGGGAAACGAGTATCTCTTTTACGATGAACTATTCCTTCTTTACTGCATTCCTGGCTCCCTCACATTGACGAATGAACGCAGAAATTGCGACTCTATGGAATACTATGTGTTCTATGACTTCTCCTTCTAAATCGAGTAACGTTTCTATAGAAACGACAGGATTTTCTTTTGGGATACGAGTATCTCCTTTCCGAAGCACTATTCCTACTTTACTGCATCCCTCGTTCCCTAACAATGACGAATAAGTACAGACATTGCGTCGCTATGAAATCCTATGGGTTCTATGACATCTCCTTCTAAATCGAGTAACGTTTCTATGCAATGGACAGGATTTTCTTTTGGGAAACGAGTATCTCCTTTCCGATGCACTATTCCTTCCTTAAAGCATCCCTCGCTCCCTCACTTTGACGAATTAACACAGAAATTGCGTCGCACTGAAATACTATGGGTTCCATGACTTCTTCTTCTAAATCGAGTAACGTTTCTATGGAAACGACAGGATTTTCTTTTGGGATACGAGTATTTCCTTTCCCATGCACTATTCCTTCTTTCCTGCATCCCTGGCTCCCTCACATTGACGAATTAATACAGAAATTGCTACTCGATGGAATACTATGTGTTCTATGACTTCTCCTTCTAAATAGAGTAACGTTTCTATGGAAACGACAGGATTTTCTTATGGGATACGAGTTTCTCCTTTACTGCATCCCTCGATCCCTCACATTGACGAACTAACACAGAAATTGCGTCGCTAGGAAATACTATGGGTTCTATGACTTCTCCTTCTAAATCGAGTTACGTTTCTATGCAGACGACAGGATTTTCTTTTGGGATACGAGTATCTCCTTTCCGGTGCACTATTCCTACTTTATTGCATCCCTCGTTCCCTCACATTGACGAATAAGCACAGAAATTGCGTCGCTATGAAATCCTATGGGTTCTATGACATCTCCTTCTAAATCGAGTAACGTTTCTATGCAATGGACAGGATTTTCTTTTGGGAAACGAGTATCTCCTTTCCGATGCACTATTCCTTCCTTAAAGCATCCCTCGCTCCCTCACTTTGACGAATTAACACAGAAATTGCGTCGCACTGAAATAGTATGGGTTCCATGACTTCTTCTTCTAAATCGAGTAACGTTTCTATGGAAACGACAGGATTTTCTTTTGGGATACGAGTATCTCCTTTCCGATGCACTATTCCTTCTTTACTGCATCCCTGGCTCCCTCACATTGACGAATTAACACAGAAATAGCGAGGCTATGGATTACTAAGTGCGCTATGACTTCTCCTCCTAAATCGAGTAACGTTTCAATAGAAAGGACAGGATTTCCTTTTGGGATCCGAGTATGTCCATTCCGATACACTATTCCTTCTTTATTGCATCCTTCGCATCCTCACATTGACGATTTAACACAGAGATTGCGTCGCTATTAAATACTATGGGTTCTATAATTTCTCTTTCTAAATCGAGTAACGTTTCTATTGGAACGACTGCATTTTTTTTTTGGGATACGGGTATCTCCTTTCTGATGCTCTATTCCCTCTTTACTGCATCTCACGCTCCCTCCCATTGACGAATTAACACATATATTGCGTCGCTATGAAATACTATGGGTTCCATGACTTCTCCTTCTAAATCGAGTATCGTTTCTATGGAAACGGAAGGATTTTCTTTTGGTATACGAGAATCTCCTTTCCGAAGCACAATTCCTTCTTTACTGCATCCCTCGCTCCCGCACATTGACGAATTAACACAGATATTGCGTCGCTATGAATTACTATGGGTTCTATGACTTCTCCTTCTATATCGAGAAACGTTTCTATGGGAACGACAGGTTTCTCTTTCGGGATACGAGTATCTCCTTTCAGATGCACTATTCCTTCTGTACTGCATCCCTGACTCCCTCACATTGACGAATTAACACAGATATTGTGACGCTATGGTATGATATGTATTCTATGACTTCTCCTTTTGAAACGAGTTACGTTTGTATGGAAACGACAGGACTTTCTTTTGGGATACGTCTATCTCCTTTCCAATGCACTAGTCCTTTTTTCCTGCATCCCTGGCTCCCTCACATTCACGAATTAACACAGTAATTGCGACTCCATGGAATACTAAGTGTTCTATGACTTCTCCTTCTAAATCGAGTAACGTTTCTAATGAAACGACAGGATTTTCTCATGGGATACGAGTATTTCATTTCCGATGCACAATTCCTCCTCTACTGCATCTCTCGATCCCTCACATTGACGAACTTACACTGAAATTGCGTCGCTATGAAATACTATGTGTTCTATAACTGCTCCTTCTAAACCGAGTAACGTTTCTATTGAAACGACAGGTTATTCTTTTGGGATACGAGTATCTCCTTTCCGATGCACTATTCCATCTTTACTGCATCCCTCGCTCCCTCACATTGACGAATTAATACAGAAATTGCGTCGCTATGAAATACTATGGGTTCTATGATTTCTTCCTCTAAATCGAGTAACGTTTCTATGGTAACGACAGGATTTTCTTTTGGGATACGAGTATCTCCTTTCCGATGCACTATTTATTCTTTACTGCATCCCTCGCTCCCTCACATTGTCGAATTAACACAGAAATTGTGTCGCTATGAAATACTATGGGTTCAATGATTTCTCCTTCAAAATCGAGTTATGTTTCTATGGAACCGACAGTATTTTCTCTTGGTATACGATTATCCCCTTTCCGATGCACTATTCCTTCTTTACTGCATCCCTCGCTCCCTCACAATGTTGAATTAACATAGAATTTGCGTCGCTATGAAATACTATGGGTTCTATGATTTCTTCCTCTAAATCGAGTAACGTTTCTATGGTAACGACAGGATTTTCTTTTGGGATACGACTATCTCCTTTCCGATGCACTACTCCTTCCTGACTCCATCCCTGGCTCCATCACATTGACGAAATAACACAGAAATTGCGACGATATGGATTACTATGTGCTCTATGACTTCTCCTTCTAAATCGAATATCGATTCAATGGAAAGGACAGGATTTTCTTATCGGATCCGAGTATGTCCTTTCCGATGCACTTTTCCTTCTTTATTGCATCCCTCGCACCCACACATTGACGAATTAACACATTCCGGGAAGAGATGGGCAACATATTACTACCGCCCACATATATCTCGCGTAATGATCACAACGAAAAGATCCGAGAAATTAGAGCAAATACGGAGACTTACAAGCAGTCGTTCTTTCCACGCACAATTCGTGAATGGAACAAGGAAGGGGGGATCAGATAGTGGTACAATAAGTACCCTCCGCCACACACCGTAAGGTGGCTCGCGGAGTATAGATGTAGATGTAGATGTAGATTGCGTCGCTATGAAATACAATAGGATCTTTGATTTCTCTTTAAAAATCGAGTTACGTTTCTATGGAAACGACAGAATTTTCTTTTGGGATACGAGTATCTCGTTTCCGATGCACTACTCCTCCTCTACTGCATCCCTCGATCCCTCACATTGACGAATTAACAATGAAATTGCGTCTCTATGTAAT
This sequence comes from Schistocerca serialis cubense, assembly GCF_023864345.2. NCBI lineage: Eukaryota > Metazoa > Arthropoda > Insecta > Orthoptera > Acrididae > Schistocerca > Schistocerca serialis. Next base: position 40,742,658 of record NC_064638.1, on the reverse strand, counting down.
ACTATGGGTTCTATGACTTCTCCTTCTAAATCGAGTAACGTTTCAATGGAAACGACAGGATTTTACTTTGAGATACGAGTATCTCCTTACCGATGCACTATTCCCACTTCACTGATTGCCTCGTTCCCTAACATGGACGAATAAGCACAGAAAATTAGTCGCTATGAAATCCTATGGGTTCTGTGACTTCTCCTTCTAAATCGAGTAACATTTCTATGGAAACGACATGATTTTCTTTTGGGATAGGACTATTTCCTTTCCAATGCACTATTCCAACCTTACTCCATCCCTGGCTCCATCACATTGACGATTCAACACAGAAATTGCGACGCTATGGAATACTATATGCCCTATGACTTCTCCCTCTAAATCGAATATCGATTCTATGGAAGGGAAAGGGTTTTCTTATCGGATCCGCGTATATCCTTTCCGATGCACTATTCCTTCTTTATTGCATCCCTCGCACTCTCATATTGACGAATTAACACAGAGATTGCGTCGCTATGAAATACTATGAGTTCTATAACTTCTCTTTCTAAATCGAGTAACGTGTCTATGGAAACGACAGGATTTTCTTTTGGGACCAGAGTATCTCCTTTCCGATGCACTATTCCCTCTTTACTGTATCTCTCGCTCACTCACATTGACGAATTAATACAGAAATTGCGTCGCTATGAAATACTATGGGTTCCATGACTTCTCCTTCTAAGGCGAGTAACGTTTCTATGGAAACGACAGGATTTTCTTTTATGATACGAGTACCTCCTTTCCGATGCACTATTAGTTCTTCACTGCATCCCTCGCTCCCTCACTTTGACGAATAAGCAGAGAAATTGCGTCGCCATGTAATACTATGGGTTCCATAACTTCTCATTCTAAAACGAGTAACGTTTCTATGGAAACGACAGGATTTCGTTTCGGGATACAACTATCTCCTTTCCAGTGCACTATTCCTTCTTTACTTCATCCCTCGCTCCCTCACATTGACGAATTAACACAGAAATTGCGTCTCTAGGAATTACTATGGGTTCTATGACTTCCCCTTCTAAATCGAGTAACGTTTCCGTGGTGACGACTGGATTTTCTTTTGGGATACGAGTATCTCCTTTCCGATGCACTATTCCATCTTTACTGCATCCCTCACACCCTCACATTGACGAATTAACACAGAAATTGCGTCGCTATGAAATACTATGCGTTCTATGATTTCTCCCTTTAAATCGAGTAACGTTTCTATGGTAACGACAGGATTTTCTTTTGGGATACGAGTATCTCCTTTCCGATGCACTATTCCTTCTTTACTGCATCCCTCGCTCCCTCACATTGTCGAATTAACACAGAAATTGTGTTGCTATGAAATACTATGGGTTCAATGATTTCTCCTTCAAAATCGAGTTATGTTTCTATGGTAACGACAGTATTTTCTCATGGGATTCGAGTATCTTCTTTCCGATGCACTATTCCTTCTTTACTGCATCCCTCGCTCCCTCACAATGTTGAATTAACATAGAATTTGCGTCGCTATGAAATACTATGGGTTCTATGATTTCTCCTTAAAAATCGAGTTACGTTTCTATGGAAACGAAAGGATTTTCGTTTGGGATACGAGTATCTCCTTTCCGATGCACTATTCCTTCTATCCCTCATCCCTCGCTCCCTCACATTGACGAATTAACACAGAAATTGCGACAGTATGAAATACTATGAGTTCTATGACTTCCCTCTTAAAACGAGTTACGTTTCTATGGAAACGACAGGATTTTCTTTTGGGATACGTCTATCTCCTTTTCTATGCACTAGTCCTTCTTCACTGCATCCCTGGCTACCTTACATTCACGAATTAACACAGTAACTGCGACTCAATGGATTACTATGTGTTCTATGACTTCTCCTTCTAAATCGAGTAACGTTTCTAAGGAAACGACAGGATTTTCTCATGGGATACGAGTATCTCCTTTCCGATGCACTATTCCTTCTTTACTGCATCTCTCGCTCCCTCACATTGTTGAATTAACATAGAATTTGCGGCGCTATGAAATACTATGGTTTCTATGATTTCTCCTTAAATATCGAGTTACGTTTCTATAGAAATGACAGAATTTTCTTTTGGGATACGAGTTTCTCCTTTCCGATGCACTATTCCTCCTCTACTGCATCCTTCGATCCCTCACATTGACGAATTAACACTGAAATTGCGTCGCTATGAAATACTATGTGTTCTATAACTGCTCCTTCTAAATCGAGTAACGTTTCTATTGAAACGACAGGTTATTCTTTTGGGATACGAGTATCTCCTTTCCGATGCACTATACCACCTTTACTGCATCCCTCGCTCCCTCACATTGACAAATTAACAATGAAATAGCGTCTCTATGATATACTATGGGTTCTATGACATCTCTTTCTAAATCGAGTAACGTTTCTATGGAAACGACAGGATTTTCTTTTGGGATACGACTATCTCCTTTCCGATGCACTATTCCTACTTTACTGATTGCCTCGTTCCCTAACATTGACGAATAACACAGAAAATGCGTCGCTATGAAATCCTATGGGTTCTATGACTTCTGCTTCTAAATCGAGTAACGTTTCTAAGGAAACGACAGGATTTTATTATGGGATACGAGAATCTCCTTTCCGATGCACTATTCCCTCTTAACTGTATCCCTTGCTCCCTCACATTGACAAATTAACTCAGAAATTGCGTCGCTCTAAAATACCATTGGTTCGATGACATCTCCTTCTAAATCGAGTAACGTTTCAATGGAAACAAAAGGATTTTCTTTTGGGATACGAGTATCTCCACTCCGCTGCACTATTCCTTCTTTACTGCATCCCTCGCTCCCTCAGATTGACGAATTAACACAGATATTGCGTCGCTATGAATTACTATGGGTTCTATGACTTCTCCTACTATATCGAGAAACGTTTCTATGGAAACGACAGGTCTTTCTTTCGGGATACGAGTATCTCCTGTCCGATGCGCTATTCCTTCTTTACTGCATCCCTGGCTCCCTCACATTGACGAATTAACACAGATATTGTGACGCTATGGTATAATATGTGTTCTATGACTTCTCCTTCTAAATCGAGTAACGTTTCTAAGGAAACGACAGGATTTCCTCATGGGATACGAGTATCTCCTTTCCGATGCACTATTCCTTCTATCCTGCATCCCTCGCTCCCTCACATTGACGAATTAACACGGAAATTGCGTCGCTATGAAATACTATGTGTTCTATGACTTCTCCTTCTAAATCGAGTAACGTTTCTATGGAAACGACAGGATTACCGTTTGGGATACGAGTATCTCCTTTCCGATGCACTATTCCTACTATCCTGCATCCCTCGCTCCCTCACATTGACGAATTAACAAAGAAATTGCGTCAGTATGAAATACTATGGGTTCTATGACATCTCTTTTTAAAACGAGTTACGTTTCTATGGAGACGACAGGATTTTGTTTTGGGATACCTCTATCTCCTTTCCTATGCACTACTCCTTCTTTACTGCATCCCTGGCTCCCTCACATTCACGAATTAACACAGTAATTGCGACTCCATGGAATAATATGTGTTCTATGACTTCTCCTTCTAAATCGAGTAACGTTTCTAAGGAAACGACAGGATTTCCTCATGGGATACGAGTATCTCCTTTCCGATGCACTATTCCCTCTTTACTGCATCCCTCGCTCCTTCACATTGTTGAATTAACATAGAATTTGCGTCGCTATGAAATACTATGGGTTCTATGATTTCTCCTTAAAAATCGAGTTACGTTTCTATGGAAACGACAGAATTTTCTTTTGGGATACGAGTATCTCCTTTCCGATGCACTATTCCTCCTCTACAGCATCCCTCGATCCCTCACATTCACGAATTAACACAGAAATTGCGACGCTATGGATTTCTATGTGCTCTATGACTTCTCCTTCTAAGTCGAATATCGATTCTATGGAAAGGTCGAGATTTTCTTATCGGATCCGAGTATGTCCTTTCCGATGCACTTTTCCTTCTCTATAGCAACCCTTGCACCCTCACATTGACGAATTAACACAGAGATTACGTCGCTATGAAATACTATAGGTTCTTTGATTTCTCTTTAAAAATCGAGTTACGTTTCTATGGAAACGACAGAATTTTCTTTTGGGATACGAGTATCTCCTTTCCGATGCACTATTCCTCCTCTGCTGCATCCCTCGATCCCTCACATTGACGAATTAACAATGAAATTGCGTCTCTATGAAATACTATGGGTTCTATGACTTCTCCTTCTAAATCGAGTAACGTTTCAATGGAAACGACAGGATTTTACTTTGAGAAACGAGTATCTCCTTACCGATGCACTATTCCCACTTTACTGATTGCCTCGTTCCCTAACATTGACTAATAAGCACAGAAAATGAGTCGCTATGAAATCCTATGGGTTCTATGACTTCTCCTTCTAAATCGAGTAAAATTTCTATGGAAACGACATGATTTTCTTTTGGGATACGACTATATCCTTTCCGATGCACTATTCCTTCCTTACTCGATCCCTGGCTCCATCACATTGACGAATCAACACAGAAATTACGACGCTATGGAATACTATGTGCTCTATGACATCTCCTTCAAAATCGAATATCGATTCTATGGAAGGGAAAGGATTTTCTTATCGGATCCGAGTATCTCCTTTCCGATCCTCCATTCCTTCTTTATTGCATCCCTCGCACCCTCATATTGACGAATTAACACAGAGATTGCGTCGCTATGAAATACTATGGGTTCTATAACTTCTCTTTCTAAATCGAGTAACGTGTCTATGGAAACGAAGGGATTTTCTTTTGGGACACGAGTATCTCCTTTCCGATGCTCTATTCCCTCTTTACTGCATCTCTCGCTCACTCACATTGACGAATTAACACAGAAATTGCGTCGCTATGAAATACTATGAGTTCCATGACTTCTCCTTCTAAATCGAGTAACGTTTCTATGGAAACGACAAGTTTTTCTTTTATGATACGAGTACCTCCTTTCGATGCACTATTAGTTCTTCACTGCATCCCTCGCTCCCTCACATTGACGAATAAGCAGAGAAATTGCGTCGCCATGCAATACTATGGGTTCTATAACTTCTCCTTCTAAATCGAGTAACGTTTCTATGGAAACGACAGGATTTCGTTTCGGGATACAACTATCTCCTTTCCGGTGCAATATTCCTTCTTTACTTCATCCCTCGCTCCCTCACATTGACGAATTAACACAGAAATTGCGTCTCTAGGAATTACTATGGGTTCTATGACTTCTCCTTCTAAATCGAGTAACGTTCCTATGGAAACGACAGGATTTTCTTTTGGGATACGTCTATCTCCTTTCCGATGCACCAGTCCTTCTTTACTGCAACACTGGCTCCCTCACATTCACGAATTAACACAGAAATTGCGACTCCATGGAATACTATGTGTTCTATGACTTCTCCTTCTAAATCGAGTAACGTTTCTAAGGAAACGACATAATTTTCTTATGGGATACGAGTATCTCCTTTCCGATGCACTATTCCTTCTTTACTGCATCCCTCGCTCCCTCACAATGTTGAATTAACATAGAATTTGCGTCGCTATGAAATACTATGGGTTCTATGATTTCTCCTTAAAAATCGAGTTACGTTTCTATGGAAACGACAGGATTTTCGTTTGGGATACGAGTATCTCCTTTCCTATGCACTAGTCCTTCTTTACTGCATCCCTGGCTACCTCACATTCACGAATTAACACAGTAATTGCGACTGCATGGAATACTATGTGTTCTATGACTTCACCTTCTAAATCGAGTAACGTTTCTAAGGAAACGACAGGATTTTCTCATGGGATACGAGTATCTCCTTTCCGATGCACTATTCCTACTTTACTGATTGCCTCGTTCCCTAACATTGACGAATAAGCACAGAAAATGCGTCGCTATGAAATATTATGGGTTCTATGACTTCTCCTTCTAAATCGAGTAACTTTTCTATGGAAACGAAAGGATTTTCTTTTGGAATACGACTACCTCCTTTCCGATGCACTATTCCTTTCTGACTCCATCCATGGCTCCATCACATCGACGAATTAACACAGAAATTGCGACGCTATGGAATACAATGTGCTCTATGACTTCTCCTTCTAAATCGAATATCGATTCTATGGAAAGGACAGGATTTTCTTGTCGATTCCGTGTATCTCCGTTCCGATGCACTATTCCTTCTTTATTGCATCCCTCGCACCCTCACATTGACGAATTAACACTGAGATTGCGTCGCTATGAAATACTATGTGTTCTATCATATCTCCTAAAAATCGAGTTACGTTTCTATGGAAACGACAGAATTTTCTTTTGGGATACGAGTATCTCCTTTCCGATGCACTATTCCTCATCTACTGCATCCCTCGATCCCTCACATTGAAGAATTAACAATGAAATTGCGTCTCTATGAAATACTATGGGTTCTATGACTTCTCCTTCTAATCGAGTAACGTTTCAATGGAAACGACAGGATTTTACTTTGAGAAACGAGTATCTCCTTACCGATGCACTATTCCCACTTTACTGATTGCCTCGTTCCGTAACATTGACTAATAAGCACAGAAAATGAGTCGCTATGAAATCCTATGGGTTCTATGACTTCTCCTTCTAAATCGAGTAACGTTTCTATGGAAACGACAGGATTTTCTTTTGGTATACTGGTATATGAGTATCACGTTTCCGATGCACTATTCCGTCTATCCCGCATCCTTCGCTCCCTCATATTGACGAATTAACACAGAAATTGCGGCAGTATGAAATACTATGAGGTCTATGACTTCCCTCTTAAATCGAGTTACGTTTCTATGGAAACGACAGGATTTTCTTTTGGGATACGTCTACCTCCTTTCCTATGCACTAGTCCTTCTTTACTGCATCCCTGGCTACCTCACATTCACGAATTAACACAGAAATTGCGACTCCATGGAATACTATGTGTTCTATGACTTCTCCTTCTAAATCGAGTAACGTTTCTAAGGAAACGACTGGATTTTCTCAAGGGATACGAGTATCTCCTTTCCGATGCACTAGTCCCTCTTTACTGCATCCCTCGCTCCTTCACATTGTTGAATTAACATAGAAATTGCGTCGCTATGAAATACTATGGGTTCTATGATTTCTCGTTAAAAATCGTGTTACGTTTCTATGGAAACGACAGAATTTTCTTTTGGGATACGAGTATCTCCTTTCCGATGCACTATTCCTCCTCTACAGCATCCCTCGATCCCGCACATTCACGAATTAACACTGAAATTGCGTCGCTATGAAATACTATGTGTTCTATAACTGCTCCTTCTAAATCGAGTAACGTTTCTATTGAAACGTCAGGTTATTCTTTTGGGATACGAGTATCTCCTTTCCGATACACTATTCCTTCTTTACTGCATCCCTCGCTCCCTCACAATGTTGAATTAACATAGAATTTGCGTCGCTATGAAATACTATGGGTTCTATGATTTCTCCTTAAAAATCGAGTTACGTTTCTATGGAAACGACAGGATTTTCGTTTGGGATACGAGTATCTCCTTTCCGATGCACTATTCCTTCTATCCTGCATCCCTCGCTCCCTCACATTGACGAATTAACACAGAAATTGCGTCAGTATGAAATACTATGAGTTCTATGACTTCCCTTTTAAAACGAGTTACGTTTCAATGGAAACGACAGGATTTTCTTTTGGGATACGTCTATCTCCTTTCCTATGCACTAGTCCTTCTTTACTGCATCCCTGGCTACCTCACATTCACGAATTAACACAGTAATTACGACTGCATGGAATTCTATGTGTTCTATGACTTCACCTTCTAAATCGAGTAACGTTTCTAAGGAAACGACAGGATTTTCTCATGGGATACGAGTAACTCCTTTCCGATGCACTATTCCTACTTTACTGATTGCCTCGTTCCCTAACATTGACGAATAAGCACAGAAAATGCATCGCTATGAAATCCTATGGGTTCTATGACTTCTTCTAAATCGAGTAACGTTTCTAGGGAAACGAAAGGATTTTCTTTTGGAATACGACTACCTCCTTTCCGATGCACTATTCCTTTCTGACTCCATCCATGGCTCCATCACATCGACGAATTAACACAGAAATTGCGACGCTATGGAATACAATGTGCTCTATGACTTCTCCTTCTAAATCGAATATCGATTCTATGGAAAGGACAGGATTTTCTTGTCGATTACGTGTATCTCCGTTCCGATGCACTATTCCTTCTTTATTGCATCCCTCGCACCCTCACATTGACGAATTAACACAGAGATTGCGTCGCTATGAAATACTATGTGTTCTATCATATCTCCTAAAAATCGAGTTACGTTTCTATGGAAACGACAGAATTTTCTTTTGGGATACGAGTATCTCCTTTCCGATGCACTATTCCTCATCTACTGCATCCCTCTATCCCTCACATTGAAGAATTAACAATGAAATTGCGTCTCTATGAAATACTATGGGTTCTATGACTTCTCCTTCTAAATCGAGTAACGTTTCAATGGAAACGACAGGATTTTACTTTGAGAAACGAGTATCTCCTTACCGATGCACTATTCCCACTTTACTGATTGCCTCGTTCCGTAACATTGACTAATAAGCACAGAAAATGAGTCGCTATGAAATCCTATGGGTTCTATGACTTCTCCTTCTAAATCGAGTAACGTTTCTAAGGAAACGACAGGATTTTCTCAAGGGATACGAGTATCTCCTTTCCGATGCACTAGTCCCTCTTTACTGCATCCCTCGCTCCTTCACATTGTTGAATTAACATAGAAATTGCGTCGCTATGAAATACTATGGGTTCAATGATTTCTCGTTAAAAATCGTGTTACGTTTCTATGGAAACGACAGAATTTTCTTTTGGGATACGAGTATCTCCTTTCCGATGCACTATTCCTCCTCTACAGCATCCCTCGATCCCGCACATTCACGAATTAACACTGAAATTGCGTCGCTATGAAATACTATGTGTTCTATAACTGCTCCTTCTAAATCGAGTAACGTTTCTATTGAAACGTCAGGTTATTCTTTTGGGATACGAGTATCTCCTTTCCGATGCACTATACCTTCTTTACTGCATCCCTCGCTCCCTCACATTGACGAATTAACACTGAAATTGCGTCTCTATGATATACTATGGGTTCTACGACTTCTCCTCCTAAATCGAGTAACGTTTCTATGGAAACGACAGGATTTTCTTTTGGGATACGACTATCTCCTTTCCGATGCACTATTCCTACTTTACTGATTGCCTCGTTCCCTAACATTGACGAATAAGCACAGAAAATGCGTCGCTATGAAATAATATGGGTTCTATGACTTCTCCTTCTAAATCGAGTAACGTTTCTATGGAAACGACAGGATATTCTTTTGGGATACGACTATCTCCTTTCCGATGCACTACTCCTTCCTGACTCCATCCCTGTCTCCATCACATTGACGAATTAACACAGAAATTGCGACGCTATGGAATAGTATGTGCTCTATGACATCTCCTTCTAAATCGAATAACGATTCTATGGAAAGGACAGGATTTTCTTATTGGATCCGAGTATCTCCTTTCCGATGCACTATTCCTTCTTTTTTGCATCCCTCGCACCATGACATTGGCGAATTAACACAGAGATTGCGTCGCTATGAAATACTATGGGTTCTATAACTTCCCTTTCTAAATCGAGTAACGTTTCTATTGAAAAGACAGGATTTTCTTTTGGGATACGAGTATCTCCTTTGCGATGCACTATTCCCTCGTTACTGCATCTCGCGCTCACTCACATTGACGAATTAACACAGAAATTGCGTCGCTATGAAATACTATGAGTTCTATGACTTCTCCTTCCAAATCGAGTAACGTTTCTATGGAAACGACAGTAATTTCTTTTAGTATACTGGTATACGAGTATCTCCTTTCCGATGCACTATTCCTTCTATCCTGCATCCCTCGCTCCCACACATTGACGAATTAACACATAAATTGCGTCGCTATGAAATACTATGTGTTCTATGACTTCTCCTTCTGAATCGAGTAACGTTCCTGTGGAAACGACAGGATTATCTTTTGGGATACGTCTATCTCCTTTCGGATGCACTAGTCCTTCTTTACTGCACCCCTGGCTCCCTCACATTCACGAATTAACACAGAAATTGCGACTCCATGGAATACTATGTGTTCTATGACTTCTCCTTCTAAATCGAGTAACGTTTCTAAGGAAACGACAGGATTTTATTATGGGATACGAGAATCTCCTTTCCGATGCACTATTCCCTCTTAACTGTATCCCTTGCTCCCTCACATTGACAAATTAAGTCAGAAATTGCGTCGCCCTGAAATACCATTGGTTCTATGACATCTCCTTCTAAATCCAGTAACGTTTCAATGGAAACAGAAGGACTTCCTTTTGGGATACGAGTATCTCCACTCCGCTGCACTATTCCTTCTTTACTGCATCCCTCGCTCCCTCAGATTGACGAATTAACACAGATATTGCGTCGCTATGAATTACTATGGGTTCTAAGACTTCTCCTTCTATATCGAGAAACGTTTCTATGGAAACGACAGGTTTTTCTTTCGGGATACGAGTATCTCCTTTCCGATGCGCTATTCCTTCTATACTGCATCCCTGGCTCCCTCACATTGACAAATTAACACAGATATTGTGACGCTATGGAATAATATGTGTTCTATGACTTCTCTTTCTAAATCGAGTAACGTTTCTATGGAATCGTCAGGATTTTCGTGTGGGATACGTCTATCTCCTTTCCTATGCACTAGTCCTTTACTGCATCCCTGTCTCCCTCACATTCACGAATTAACACAGTAATTGCGACTCCATGGAATACTATGTGTTCTACGACTTCTCCTTCTAAATCGAGTAACGTTTCTAAGGAAACGACAGGATTTTCTCATGGGATACGAGTATCTCCTTTCCGATGCACTATTCCATCTGTACTGCATCCCTCGCTCCTTCACATTGTTGAATTAACATAGAATTTGCGTCGCTATGGAATACTATGTGTTCTATGATTTCTCCTCAAAAATCGAGTTACGTTTCTATGGAAACGACAGAATTTTCTTTTCAAATACGAGTATCTCCTTTCCGATGCACTGTTCCTCCTCTACTGCATCCCTCGATCCCTCACATTCACGAATTAAAACTGAAATTGCGTCGCTATGAAATACCATGTGTTCTATGACTTCTCTTTCTAAATCGAATATCGATTCTATGGAAACGAAAGGATTTTCCTATCGGATCCGAGTATCTCCTTTCCGATGCACTATTCCTTCTTTATTGCATCCCTCCCACCCTCACATTGACGAATTAACACACAGATTGCGTCGCTATGAAATGCAATGGGTTCTATAACTTCTCTTTCTAAATCGAGTAACGTTTCTATAGAAACGACAGGATTTTCTTTTGGGATACGAGTATCTCTTTTCCGATGCACTATTCCCTCTTTACTGCATCTCTCGCTCACTCACATTGACGAATTAACACAGAAATTGCGTCGCTATGAAATACTGTGGGTTCCATGACTTCTCCTTCTAAATCGTGTAACGTTTCTATGGAAACGACAGGATTTTCTTTTGGTATACTGGTATACGAGTATCTACCTTCCGATGCACTATTCCTCTATCCTGCATCCCTCGCTCCCTCACATTGACGAATTATCACATAAATTGCGACGCAATGAAATACTATGTGTTCCATGACTTCTCCTTCTAAATCGAGTAACGTTCTACGGAAACGACAGGATTTTCGTTTGGGATACGTCTATCTCCTTTCCGATGCACTAGTCCTTCTTTACTGCATCCCTGGCTCCCTCAGATTCACGAATTAACACAGAAATTGCGAGTGCATGGATTACTATGTGCTCTATGACTTCTCCTTCTAATTCGAGTAACGTTTCTATGGAAACGACAGGATTTTCTTTCGGTATACTGGTATACGAGTATCTCATTTTCGATGAACTATTCCTCTATCCTGCATCCCTCGCTCCCTCACATTGACGAATTAACACATAAATTGCGACGCAATGAAATACTATGTGTTCCATGACTTCTCCTTCTAAATCGAGTAACGTACCTATGCAAACGACAGGATTTTCTTTTGGGATACGTCTATCTCCTTTCCGATGCACTAGTCCTTCTTTACTGCATCCCTGGCTCCCTCAGATTCACGAATTAACACAGAAATTGCGACTCCATGGAATACTATGTGCTCTATGACTTCTCCTTCTAAATCGAGCAACGTTTCTATGGAAACGACAGGTTTTTCTTTTGGTATACTGGTATACGAGTATCTCCTTTCCGATGCACTATTCCTCTATCCTGCATCCCTCGCTCCCTCACATTGACGAATTAACACATATATTTCGACGCAATGAAATACTATGTGTTCCATGACTTCTCCTTCTAAATCGAGTAACGTACCTATGCAAACGACAGGATTTTCTTTTGGGATACGTCTATCTCCTTTCCGATGCACTAGTCCTTCTTTACTGCATCTCTGGCTCCCTGACTTTCACGAATTAACACAGAAATTGCCACTCCATGGAATACCATGTGCTCTATGACTTCTCCTTCTAAATCGAGTAACGTTTCTAAGGAAACGACAGGATTTTCTTATGGGATACGAGTATCTCCTTTCCGATGCACTATTCCTTCTTTACTGCATCCCTCGCTTCCTCACATTGACGAATTAACCCAGAGATTGCGTCGAAATGAAATACTATGGGTTCTATAACTTCTCTTCCTAAATCGAATAACGTTTCTATGGAAACGACAGGATTTTCGTTTGGGATACGTCTATCTCCTTTCCTATGCACTAGTCCTTTACTGCATCCCTGGCTCCCTCACATTCACGGATTAACACAGAAATTGCGACTCCATGGAATACTATGTATTCTGTGACTTCTTCTTCTAAATTGAGTTACGTTTCTATTGAAACGACTGGATTTTCTTTTGGGATACGAGTATCTCCTTTCCGATGCACTATTTCTTCTTTACTGCATCCCTCGCTCCCTCATATTGGCTAATTATTACAGAAATTGCGTCGCTATGATATACTATGTGTTATACGACTTCTCCTTCTAAATCGAGTAAAGTTTCAATGGAAACGACATGATTTTCTTTTGGGATACGAGTATCTCCTTTCCGATGCACAATTCCCTCTTTACTGCATCTCTCGCTCCCGCACATTGACGAATTAACACAGAAATTGCGTGCAATGAAATACTATGTGTTCCATGACTTCTCCTTCTAAATCGAGTAACAATTCTATGGAAACGACAGGATATCGTTTCGGGATACAACTATCTCCTTTCCGATGCACTATTCCTTCTTTACTTCATCTCTCGCTCCCTCACATTGACGAATTAACACAGAAATTGCCTCTCTAGGAATTACTACGGGTTCTATGACTTCTCCTTCTAAATCGAGTAACGTTTCCATGGAGACGACTGGATTTTCTTTTGGGATACGAGTATCTCCCTTCCGATGCACTATTCCGTCTTTACTGCATCCCTCGCTCCCTCACATTGACGAATTAACACAGAAATTGCGTCGCTATGAAGTACTATGGGTTCTATGACTTCTCCCTCGAAATCGAGTAACGTTTCTATGATAGCGACAGGATTTTCTTTTGGGATACGTGTATCTCCATTCCGATGCACTAATCCTTCTTTAATGCATCCCTCGCTACCTCACATTGACGAATTAACACCGAAATTGCTACGCTATGAAAAACTATGTGTTCTATGACTTCTCCTTCTAAATCGAGTAACATTCCTATGGAAACGATTGGATTACCTTTTGGGATAAGTCTATCTCCTTTCCGATGCACTAGTCCTTCTTTACTGTATCCCTGGCTCCCTCACATTCACGAATTAACACAGAAATTGCGACTCACTGAATACTATGTGTTCTATGTCTTCTCCTTCTAAATCGAGTAACGTTTCTAAGGAAACGACAGGATTTTCTTATGGGATACGAGAATCTCCCTTCCGATGCACTATTCCCTCTTAACTGTATCCCTTGCTCCCTCACATTGACAAATTAACTCAGAAATTGCGTCGCTCTGAAATACCATTGGTTCTATGACATCTCCTTCTAAATCGAGTAACGTTTCAATGGAAACAAAAGGATTTTCTTTTGGGATACGAGTATCTCCACTCCGCTGCACTATTCCTTCTTTACTGCATACCTCGCTCCCTCAGATTCACGAATTAACACAGAACTGGCGTCGCTATGAAATACTATGTGTTCTATGACTTATCCTTCTAAATCGAGTTACGTTTCTATGGAAACGACAGGACTTTCGTTTGGGATACGAGTATCTCCTTTCGGAAGCACTTTATCCTTCTATCCTGCATCCCTCGCTCCCTCACATTGACGAATTAACACAGAAATTGCGTCAGTATGAAATACTATGTTTTCTACGACATCTCCTTCTAAAACGAGTTACGTTTCTATGGAGATGACAGGATTTTCTTTTGGGATACGTCTGTCTCCTTTCCTATGCACTAGTCCATCTTTACTGCATACCTGGCTCCCTCACATTCACGCATTAACTCAGTAATTGCAAGTCCATGGAATACTATGTGTTCTATGACTTCTCCTTCTAAATCGAGTAACGTTTCTAAGGGAACGACAGGATTTTCTCATGGGACACGAGTATCTCCTTTCTGATGCACTATTCCTTCTTTACTGCATCCCTCGCTCCTTCACATTGTTGAATTAACATAGAATTTGCGTCGCTATGAAATACTATGTGTTCTATAACTGCTCCTTCTAAATCGAGTAACGTTTCTATTGAAACGACAGGTTATTCTTTTTGTATACGAGTATCTCCTTTCCGATGCACTATACCTTCTTTACTGCATCCCTAGCTCCCTCACATTGACGAATTAACAATGAAATGGCGTTTCTATGAAATACTATGGGTTCTATCACTTCTCCTTCTAAATCGAGTAACGTTTCTATGGAAACGACAGAATTTTCTTTTGGGATACGAGTATCTCCTTTCCGATGCACTATTACTCCTCTACCGCATCCTTCGTCCTTCACATTGACGAATAACCAATGAAATTGCGTCTCTTTGAAATACTATGTGTTCTATGACTTCTCCTTCTAAATCGAGTAACGTTTCTATTGAAACGACAGGATTTTACTTTGAGATACGAGTATCTCCTTACCGATGCACTACTCCAAATTTACTGATTGCCACGTTCCCTAACATTGACGAATAAGCACAGAAAAGCGTCGCTATGAAATCGTATGGGTTCTATGACTTCTCCTTCTAAATCGAGTAACGTTTCAATGGAAACGACAGAATTTTCTTATGGGATACGAGTATCTCCTTTCCGATGCACTATTCCTACTGTACTGCATCCCTCGTTCCCTAACTTTGACGAATAAGCTCAGAAATTGCGTCGCTATGAAATCCGATGGATTCTATGTCTTCTCCTTCTAAATCGAGTAACGTTTCTATGGATACGACAGGATTTTCGTTTGGGATACGTCTATCTCCTTTCCGTTGCACTATTCCTTCTTTACTGCATCCCTGGCTCCCTCACATTCACGGATTAACACAGAAATTGCGACTCCATGGAATACTATGTGTTCTATGACTTCTCCTTCTAAATTGAGTTACGTTTCTATTGAAACGACAGGATTTTATTTTGGGATACGAGTTTCTCCTTTCCGATGCACTATTTCTCCTTTACTGCATCCCTCGGTCCCTCATATTGGCTAATTATTACAGAAATTGCGTCGCTATGATATACTATGTGTAATACGACTTCTCCTTCTAAATCGAGTAAAGTTTCAATGGAAACGACAGGATTTTCTTTTGGGATACGAGTATCTCCTTTCCGATGCACTATTCCCTCTTTACTGCATCTCTCGCTCCCGCACATTGACGAATTAACACAGAAATTGCGTGCAATGAAATACTATGTGTTCCATGACTTCTCCTTCTAAATCGAGTAACAATTCTATGGAAACGACAGGATTTCGTTTCGGGATACCACTATCTCCTTTCCGATGCACTATATCTTCTTTACTTCATCTCTCGCTCCCTCACATTGACGAATTAACACAGAAATTGCCTCTCTAGGATATACTACGGGCTCTATGACTTCTCCTTCTAAATCGAGTAACGTCTCTAAGGGAACGACAGGATTTACTTATGGGACACTAGTATCTCCGTTCTGATGCACTATTCCTTCTTTACTGCATCCCTCGCTCCTTCACATTGTTGAATTAACATAGAATTTGCGTCGCTATGAAATACTATGTGTTCTATAACTGCTCCTTCTAAATCGAGTAACGTTTCTATTGAAACGACAGGTTATTCTTTTGGTATACGAGTATCTCCTTTCCGATGCACTATACCTTCTTTACTGCATCCCTAGCTCCCTCACACTGACGAATTAACAATGAAATTGCGTCTCTATGAAATACTATGTGTTCCATGACTTCTCCTTCTAAATCGAGTAACGTACCTATGCAAACGACAGGATTTTCTTTTGGGATACGTCTATCTCCTTTCCGATGCACTAGTCCTTCTTTAGTGCATCCCTGGCTCCCTGAGTTTCACGAATTAACACAGAAATTGCCACTCCATGGAATACCATGTGCTCTATGACTTCTCCTTCTAAATCGAGTAACGTTTCTAAGGAAACGACAGGATTTTCTTATGGGATACGAGTATCTCCTTTCCGATGCACTATTCCTTCTTTACTGCATCCCTCGCTTCCTCACATTGACGAATTAACCCAGAGATTGCGTCGAAATGAAATACTATGGGTTCTATAACTTCTCTTCCTAAATCGAATAACGTTTCTATGGAAACGACAGGATTTTCGTTTGGGATACGTCTATCTCCTTTCCAATGCACTATTCCTTCTTTACTGCATCCCTGGCTCCCTCACATTCACGGATTAACACAGAAATTGCGACTCCATGGAATACTATGTGTTCTGTGACTTCTTCTTCTAAATTGAGTTACGTTTCTATTGAAACGACTGGATTTTCTTTTGGGATACGAGTATCTCCTTTCCGATGCACTATTTCTTCTTTACTGCATCCCTCGCTCCCTCATATTGGCTAATTATTACAGAAATTGCGTCGCTATGATATACTATGTGTTATACGACTTCTCCATCTAAATCGAGTAAAGTTTCAATGGAAACGACATGATTTTCTTTTGGGATACGAGTATCTCCTTTCCGATGCACAATTCCCTCTTTACTGCATCTCTCGCTCCCGCACATTGACGAATTAACACAGAAATTGCGTGCAATGAAATACTATGTGTTCCATGACTTCTCCTTCTAAATCGAGTAACAATTCTATGGAAACGACAGGATATCGTTTCGGGATACAACTATCTCCTTTCCGATGCACTATTCCTTCTTTACTTCATCTCTCGCTCCCTCACATTGACGAATTAACACAGAAATTGCCTCTCTAGGAATTACTACGGGTTCTATGACTTCTCCTTCTAAATCGAGTAACGTTTCCATGGAGACGACTGGATTTTCTTTTGGGATACGAGTATCTCCCTTCCGATGCACTATTCCGTCTTTACTGCATCCCTCGCTCCCTCACATTGACGAATTAACACAGAAATTGCGTCGCTATGAAGTACTATGGGTTCTATGACTTCTCCCTCGAAATCGAGTAACGTTTCTATGATAGCGACAGGATTTTCTTTTGGGATACGAGTATCTCCATTCCGATGCACTAATCCTTCTTTAATGCATCCCTCGCTACCTCACATTGACGAATTAACACCGAAATTGCTACGCTATGAAAAACTATGTGTTCTATGACTTCTCCTTCTAAATCGAGTAACATTCCTATGGAAACGATTGGATTACCTTTTGGGATACGTCTATCTCCTTTCCGATGCACTAGTCCTTCTTTACTGTATCCCTGGCTCCCTCACATTCACGAATTAACACAGAAATTGCGACTCACTGAATACTATGTGTTCTATGTCTTCTCCTTCTAAATCGAGTAACGTTTCTAAGGAAACGACAGGATTTTCTTATGGGATACGAGAATCTCCCTTCCGATGCACTATTCCCTCTTAACTGTATCCCTTGCTCCCTCACATTGACAAATTAACTCAGAAATTGCGTCGCTCTGAAATACCTTTGGTTCTATGACATCTCCTTCTAAATCGAGTAACGTTTCAATGGAAACAAAAGGATTTTCTTTTGGGATACGAGTATCTCCACTCCGCTGCACTATTCCTTCTTTACTGCATACCTCGCTCCCTCAGATTCACGAATTAACACAGAACTGGCGTCGCTATGAAATACTATGTGTTCTATGACTTATCCTTCTAAATCGACTTACGTTTCTATGGAAACGACAGGACTTCCGTTTGGGATACGAGTATCTCCTTTCGGAAGCACTTTATCCTTCTATCCTGCATCCCTCGCTCCCTCACATTGACGAATTAACACAGAAATTGCGTCAGTATGAAATACTATGTTTTCTACGACATCTCCTTCTAAAACGAGTTACGTTTCTATGGAGATGACAGGATTTTCTTTTGGGACACGTCTGTCTCCTTTCCTATGCACTAGTCCATCTTTACTGCATACCTGGCTCCTTCACATTCACGAATTAACACAGTAATTGCAAGTCCATGGAATACTATGTGTTCTATGACTTCTCCTTCTAAATCGAGTAACGTTTCTAAGGGAACGACAGGATTTTCTCATGGGACACGAGTATCTCCTTTCTGATGCACTATTCCTTCTTTACTGCATCCCTCGCTCCTTCACATTGTTGAATTAACATAGAATTTGCGTCGCTATGAAATACTATGTGTTCTATAACTGCTCCTTCTAAATCGAGTAACGTTTCTGTGGAAACGACAGAATTTTCTTTTGGGATACGAGTATCTCCTTTCCGATGCACTATTCCTCCTCTACCGCATCCTTCGTCCTTCACATTGACGAATAACCAATGAAATTGCGTCTCTTTGAAATACTATGTGTTCTATGACTTCTCCTTCTAAATCGAGTAACGTTTCTATTGAAACGACAGGATTTTACTTTGAGATACGAGTATCTCCTTACCGATGCACTATTCCAAATTTACTGATTGCCACGTTCCCTAACATTGACGAATAAGCACAGAAAAGCGTCGCTATGAAATCGTATGGGTTCTATGACTTCTCCTTCTAAATCGAGTAACGTTTCAATGGAAACGACAGAATTTTCTTATGGGATACGAGTATCTCCTTTCCGATGCACTATTCCTACTGTACTGCATCCCTCGTTCCCTAACTTTGACGAATAAGCTCAGAAATTGCGTCGCTATGAAATCCGATGGATTCTATGTCTTCTCCTTCTAAATCGAGTAACGTTTCTATGGATACGACAGGATTTTCGTTTGGGATACGTCTATCTCCTTTCCGTTGCACTATTCCTTCTTTACTGCATCCCTGGCTCCCTCACATTCACGGATTAACACAGAAATTGCGACTCCATGGAATACTATGTGTTCTATGACTTCTCCTTCTAAATTGAGTTACGTTTCTATTGAAACGACAGGATTTTCTTTTGGGATACGAGTTTCTCCTTTCCGATGCACTATTTCTCCTTTACTGCATCCCTCGGTCCCTCATATTGGCTAATTATTACAGAAATTGCGTCGCTATGATATACTATTTGTTATACGACTTCTCCTTCTAAATCGAGTAAAGTTTCAATGGAAACGACAGGATTTTCTTTTGGGATACGAGTATCTCCTTTCCGATGCACTATTCCCTCTTTACTGCATCTCTCGCTCCCGCACATTGACGAATTAACACAGAAATTGCGTGCAATGAAATACTATGTGTTCCATGACTTCTCCTTCTAAATCGAGTAACAATTCTATGGAAACGACAGGATTTCGTTTCGGGATACCACTATCTCCTTTCCGATGCACTATATCTTCTTTACTTCATCTCTCGCTCCCTCACATTGACGAATTAACACAGAAATTGCCTCTCTAGGATATACTACGGGTTCTATGACTTCTCCTTCTAAATCGAGTAACGTCTCTAAGGGAACGACAGGATTTACTTATGGGACACTAGTATCTCCGTTCTGATGCACTATTCCTTCTTTACTGCATCCCTCGCTCCTTCACATTGTTGAATTAACATAGAATTTGCGTCGCTATGAAATACTATGTGTTCTATAACTGCTCCTTCTAAATCGAGTAACGTTTCTATTGAAACGACAGGTTATTCTTTTGGTATACGAGTATCTCCTTTCCGATGCACTATACCTTCTTTACTGCATCCTTAGCTCCCTCACACTGACGAATTAACAATGAAATTGCGTCTCTATGAAATACTATGGGTTCTATCACTTCTCCTTCTAAATCGAGTAACGTTTAAATGGAAACGACAGAATTTTCTTTTGGGATACGAGTATCTCCTTTCCGATGCACTATTCCTCCTCTACTGCATCCTTCGTCCCTCACATTGACGAATTAACAATGAAATTGCGTCTCTTCGAAATACTATGTGTTCTATGACTTCTCCTTCTCAATCGAGTAACGTTTCTATTGAAACGACAGGATTTTTCTTTGAGATACGAGTATATCCTTACGGATGCACTATTCCAACTTTACTGATTGCCACGTTCCCTAACATTGACGAATAAGCACAGAAAAGCGTCGCTATGACATCGTATGGGTTCTATGACTTCTCCTTCTAAATCGAGTAACGTTTCTATGGAAACGACAGGATTTTCCTTTGGAATACGACTATCTCCTTTCCGATGCACTATTCCTTCCTTACTCCATCCCTGGCTCAATCACATTGACGAATTAACACAGAAATTGCGACGCTATGGAATACTATGTGCTCTATGACTTCTCCTTCTAAATCGAATATCGATTCTATGGAAAGGACAGGATTAGCTTATCGGATCCGAGTATCTCCTTTCCGATGCACTATCCCTTCTTTATTGCATTCGTCGCACCCTCACATTGACGAATTAACACAGAGATTGCGTCGCTACGAAATACTATGGGATCTATAACTGCTCTTTCTAAATCGAGTAACGTTTCTATTGAAACGACAGGATTTTCTTTTGGGATACGAGTATCTCCTTTCCGATGCACTATTCCCTCTTTACTGCATCTCTCGCTTACTCACATTGCCGAATTAACACAGAAATTGCGTCGCTATGAAATACTATGGGTTCCATGACTTCTCCTTCTAAATCTAGTAACGTTTCTATGGAAACGACAGGATTTTCTTTCATGTTACGAGTACCTCCTTTCCGATGCACTATTAGTTCTTTACTGCATCCCTCGCTCCCTCACATTGACGAATAAGCAGAGAAATTGCGTCGCCATGTAAAACTATGGGTTCTATAACTTCTCCTTCTAAATCGAGTAACAATTCTATGGAAACGACAGGATTTCGTTTCGGGATACAACTATCTCCTTTCCGATGCACTATTCCTTCTTTACTTCATCCCTCGCTCCCTCACATTGACGAATTAACACAGAAATTGCCTCTCTAGTAATTACTACGTGTTCTATGTCTTCTCCGTCTAAATCGAGTACCGTTTCCATGGAGACGACTGGATTTTCTTTTGGGATACGAGTATCTCCTTTCCGATGCACTATTCCTTCTATCCTGCATCCCTCGCTCCCTCACAGTGACGAATTAACACATAAATTGCGTCGCTATGAAATACTATGTGTTCTATGACTTCTCCTTCTAAATCGGGTAACGTTCATATGGAAACGACAGGATTATCTTTTGGGATACGTCTATCTCCTTTCCGATACACTAGTCCTTCTTTACTGCATCCTTGGCTCCCTCACATTCACGAATTAACACAGAAATTGCGACTCCTATGAATACCATGTGTTCTATGACTTCTCCTTCTAAATCGAATAACGTTTCTAAGGAAACGACAGCATTTTGTTATGGGATACGAGAATCTCCTTTCCGATGCACTATTCCCTCTTAACTGTATCCCTTGCTCCCTCACATTGACAAATTAACTCAGAAATTGCGTGGCTCTGAAATACCATTGGTTCTATGACATCTCCTTCTAAATCGAGTAACGTTTCAATGGAAACAAATGGATTTTCTTTTGGGATAACTCGTATCCCACTCCGCTGCACTATTCCTTCTTTACTGCATCATTCGCTCCCTCAGATTGACGAATTAACACATATATTGCGTCGCTATGAATTACTATGGGTTCTATGACTTCTCCTTCTATATCGAGAGACGTTTCTATGGAAACGTCAGGTTTTTCTTTCGTGATACGTATATCTCCTTTCCGATGCGCTATTCCTTCTTTACTGCATCCCTGGCTCCCTCACATTGACGAATTAACACAGGTATTGTGACGCTATGGTAAAATATGTGTTCTATGACTTCTCCATTTAAATCGAGTAACGTTTCAATGGAAACGACTGGATTTTCGTTTGGGATACGAGTATCTCCTTTCCGATGCACTATTCCTTCTATCCTGCATCCCACGCTCCCTCACATTGACGAATTAACACAGAAATTGCGTCGCTATGAAATACTATGTGTTCTATGACTTCTCCTTCTAAATCGAGTAACGTTTCTATGGAGACGACAGGATTTTCGTTTGGGATACGAGTTTCTCCTTTCCGATGCATTATTCCCTCTATCCTGCATCCCTCGCTATCTCACATTGACGAATTAACACAGAAATTGCGTCAGTATGAAATACTATGGGTTCTATGAATTCTCCATAAAAATCCAGTTACGTTTGCATGGAAACGACAGAATTTTCTTCTGGGATACGAGTATCTCCTTTCCGATGCACAATTCCTCCTCTACTGCATCCCTCGATCCCTCACATTCACGAATTAACACTGAAATTGCGTCGCTATGAAATACTATGTGTTCTATAACTGCTCCTTCTAAATCGAGTAACGTCTCTATTGAAACGACAGGTTATACATTTGCGATACGAGTATCTCCTTTCTGATGCACTATAACTTCTTTACTGCATTCCTCGCTCCCTCACATTGACGAATTAACAGTGAAACTGCGTCTCTATGAAATACTATTGGTTCTATGACTTCTCCTTCTAAATTGAGTAACGTTTCTATGGAAACGACAGGATTTTCTTTTGGGATACGAGTATCTCCTTTCCGATGCATTATTCCTTCTATCCTGCATCCCTCGCTCCCTCACATTGACGAATTAACACAGAAATTGCGTCGCTATGAAATCCTATGGGTTCCATGACTTCTCCTTCTAAATCGAGTAACGTTTCTATGGAAACGACAGGATTTTCTTTTGGTATACTGGTATACGAGTATCTCATTTCCGATTTACTATTCCTCTATCCTGCATCCCTCGCTCCCTCACATTGACGAATTAACACATAAATTGCGACGCTATGAAATACTATGTGATCTATGACTTCTCCTTCTAAATCGAGTAACGTTCCTATGCAAACAACAGGATTTTCTTTTGGGATACGTCTATCTCCTTTCCGATGCACTAGTTCATCTTTACTGAATCCCTGGCCCCCTCCCATTCACTAATTAACACAGAAATTGCGACTCCATGGAATACTATGTGCTCTATGACTTGTCCTTCTAAATCGAGTAACGTTTCTAAGCAAACGACAGAATTTTCTTATGGGATACGAGTATCTCCGATGCACTATTCCTTCTTTACTGCATCCCTCGCTCCCTCACATTGACGAATTAACACTGATATTGCGTCACTATGAAATACTATGAGTTCTACAACTTCTCCTTCTAAATCGAGTAACATTTCTATTGAAACGACAGGTTTTTCCTTTGGGATACGAGTATCTCCTTTCCGATGCATTATTTCTTCTTTACTGCATCCCTCGCTCCCTCACATTGACGAATTAACAATGAAATTGCGTCTCTATGAAGTACTATGGATTCTATGACTTCTCCTTCTAAATCGAGTTACGTTTCTATGGAAACGACAGGTTTTTCCTTTGAGATACGGGTATCTCCTATCCGATGCACTATTCCTACTTTACTGCATCCCTCGTTCCCTAACATTGACGAATAAAGCTCAGAAATTGCGTCGCTATGAAATCCGATGGATTCTATGTCTTCCCCTTCTAAATCGAGTAACGTTTCTATGGAAACGACAGGATTTTCGTTTGGAATACGAGTATCTCCTTTCCGATGCATTATTCCTTCTATCCTGCATCCCTCGCTCCCTCACATTGACGAATTAACACAGAAATTGCGTCGCTATGAAATAATATGTGTTCTATGACTTCTCCTACTAAATCGAGTAACGTTTCTATGGAAACGTCAGGATTTTCTTTTGGGATACGACTATCCCCCTTCCGATGCACTATTCCTACTTTACTGAATCCCTCGTTCCCTAACATTGACGAATAAGCACAGAAAATGCGTCGCTATGAAATCCTATGGGTTCTATGACTTCTCCTTCTAAATCGAGTAACGTTTCTATGGAATCTACAGGATTTTCTTTAGGGATACGACTATCTCCTTTCCGATGCACTATTCCTGCCTGACTCCATCCCTGTCTCCATCACATTGACGAATTAACACAGAAATTGCGACGCTGTGGAATACTATGTGCTCTATGACTTCTCCTTCTAAATCGAATATCGAATCTATGGAAAGGACAGGATTTTCATATTGGATCCGAGTATCTCCTTTCCGATGCACTGTTCCTTCTTTATTGCATCCCTCGCACCCTCACATTGACGAATTAACGCAGAGATTGCGTCGCTATGAAATACTAAGGTTTGTATGGTTTCTCCTTAAAAATCGAGTTACGTTTCTATGGAAACGACAGAATTTTCTTTTGGGATACGAGTATCTCCTTTCCGATGCACTAATCCTCCACTACTGCATCCCTCGATCCCTCACTTTGACGAATTAACAATGAAATTGCGTCTTTATGAAATACTATGTGTTCTATGACTGCTCTTTCCAAATCGAGTAACGTTTCAATGGAAACGACAGGATTTTACCTTGAGATACGAGTATCTCCTTACCGATGCACTATTCCTACTTTACTGATTGCCTCGATCCCCTACATTGACGAATAAGCACAGAAAATGAGTCGCTATGAAATCCTATGGGTTCTATGACTTCTCCTTCTAAATCGAGTAACGTTTCTATTGAATCTACAGGATTTTCTTTAGGGATACGACTATCTCCTTTTCGATGCACTATTCCTTCCTGACTCCATCCCTGTCTCCATCGCATTGACGAATTAACACAGAAATTGCGACGCTATGGAATACTATGTGCTCTATGACTTCTCCTTCTAAATCGAATATCGAATCTATGGAAAGGACAGGATTTTCTTATTGGATCCGAGTATCACCTTTCCGATGCACTGTTCCTTCTTAATTGCATCCCTCGCACCCTCACATTGACGAATTAACACAGAGATTGCGTCGCTATGAAATACTAGGGGATCTATGATTTCTCCTTAAAAATCGAGTTACGTTTCAATGGAAACGACAGAATTTTCTTTTGGGATACGAGTATCTCCATACCGATGCACTATTCCTCCACTACTGCATCCCTCGATCCCTCACTTTGACGAATTAACAATGAAATTGCGTCTTTATGAAATACTATGTGTTCTATGACTGCTCCTTCTAAATCGAGTAACGTTTCAATGGAAACGACAGGATTTTACCTTGAGATACGAGTATCTCCTTACCGATGCATTATTCCTACTTTACTGATTGCCTCGATCCCCAACATTGACGAATAAGCACAGAAAAAGCGACGCTATGAAATCCTATGGGTTCTATGACTTCTCCTTCTAAATCGAGTAACGTTTCTATGGAAACGACAGGATTTTCTTTTGGGATACGACTATCTCCTTTCCGATGCACTATTCCTTCCATACTCCATCCCTGGCTCCATCACATAGACGAATTAACAGAGAAATAGCGACGCTATGGAATACTATGTGCTCTATGACTTCTCCTTCTAAATCGAATATCGATTCAATTGAAAGGACAGGATTTTCTTTTATGATACGAGTACCACCTCTCCGATGCAATATTAGTTCTTTACTGCATCCCTCGCTCCCTCACATTGACGAATAAGCAGAGAAATTGCGGCGCTATGAAATACTATGGGTTCTATGACTTCTCCTTCTAAATCGAGTAACGTTCCTATGCAAACGACAGGATTTTCATTTGGTATAAGAGTATCTCCTTTCCGATGGACTATTCCTTCTTGACTGCATCCCTCGATCCCTCACATTGACGAATTAACACAGAAATTGCGTCGCTATGAAATACTATGTGTTCTACGACTTCTCCTTCTAAATCGAGTAACGTTCCTATGGAATCGACAGGATTTTCTCGTGGGATACGTCTGTCTCCTTTCCGATGCACTAGTCCTTCTTTACTGCATCCCTGGATCCCTCACATTCACGAATTAACTCAGAAATTGCGACTCCATGGAATACTATGTGTTCTATGACTTCTCCTTCTAAATCGAGTAACGTTTCTAAGGAAACGACAGGATTTTCTTATGGGATACGAGTATCTCCTTTCCGATGCCCTTTTCCTTCTTTACTGCATCCCTCGCTCCCTCACATTGTCGAATTAATACAGAAATTGTGTCGCTATGAATTACTATGGGTTCTATGATTTCTCCTTAAAAATCGAGTTATGTTACTATGGAAACGACAGAATTTTCTTTTGGGATACGAGTATCTCATTTCTGTTGCACTATTCCTCCTCTAGTGAATCCCTCGCTCCCTCACATTGACGAATTAACACTGATACTGCGTCGCTTTGAAATACTATGTGTTCTATGACTTCTCCTTCTAAATCTAGTAACGTTTCTAAGGAAACGACAGGATTTTGTTATGGGATACGAGTATCTACTTTCCGATGCACTATTCCCTCTTAACTGTATCCCTTGCTCCCTCACATTGACAAGTTAACTCAGAAATTTGTCGCTCTGAAATACCATTGGTTCAATGACATCTCCTTCTAAATCGAGTAACGTCTCAATGGACACAAAAAGATTTTCTTTTGGGATACGAGTATCTACTTTCCGATGCACTATTTCTTCTTTACTGCATCCCTCGCTCCCTCATATTGACTAATTAACACAGAAATTGCGTCGCTATGATATACTATGGGTTCTACGACTTCTCCTTGTAAATCGAGTAACGTTTCAATGGGAACGACAGGATTTTCTTTTGGGATACGAGTATCCCCTTTCCGATGCACTATTCCCTCTTTACTGTATCTCTCGCTCCCGCACATTGACGAATTAACACAGAAATTACGTCGCAATGAAATACTATGTTTTCCATGACTTCTCCTTCTAAATCGACGTTTTCTTTTATGGTACGAGTACCTCCGCTCCGATGCAATATTAGTTCTTTACTGCATCCCTCGCTCCCTCACATTGACGAATAAGCAGAGAAATTGCGTCGCTATGAAATACTATGTGTTCTATGAC
Organism: Schistocerca serialis cubense; assembly: GCF_023864345.2. NCBI lineage: Eukaryota > Metazoa > Arthropoda > Insecta > Orthoptera > Acrididae > Schistocerca > Schistocerca serialis. The sequence continues at coordinate 40,715,114 of NC_064638.1, read as the reverse complement.
TTCTATTTCTAAATCGAGTATCGTTCCTATGGAAACGACAGGATTTTCTCTTGGGATACGTCTATCTCCTTTCCGATGCACTAGTCCTTCTTTACTTCATCCCTGGCTCCCTCACATTCACGAATTAACACAGAAATTGCGACTCCATGGAATACTATGTGTTCTATGACTTCTCCTTCTAAATCGAGTAACGTTTCTAAGGAAACGACAGGATTTTCTTATGGGATACGAGTATCTCCTTTCCGATGCCCTTTTCCTTCTTTACTGCATCCCTCGCTCCCTCACATTGTCGAATTAATACAGAAATTGTGTCGCTATGAATTACTATGGGTTCTATGATTTCTCCTTAAAAATCGAGTTATGTTACTATGGAAACGACAGAATTTTCTTTTGGGATACGAGTATCTCATTTCTGTTGCACTATTCCTCCTCTAGTGAATCCCTCGCTCCCTCACATTGACGAATTAACACTGATACTGCGTCGCTTTGAAATACTATGTGTTCTATGACTTCTCCTTCTAAATCTAGTAACGTTTCTAAGGAAACGACAGGATTTTGTTATGGGATACGAGTATCTACTTTCCGATGCACTATTCCCTCTTAACTGTATCCCTTGCTCCCTCACATTGACAAGTTAACTCAGAAATTTGTCGCTCTGAAATACCATTGGTTCAATGACATCTCCTTCTAAATCGAGTAACGTCTCAATGGACACAAAAAGATTTTCTTTTGGGATACGAGTATCTACTTTCCGATGCACTATTTCTTCTTTACTGCATCCCTCGCTCCCTCATATTGACTAATTAACACAGAAATTGCGTCGCTATGATATACTATGGGTTCTACGACTTCTCCTTGTAAATCGAGTAACGTTTCAATGGGAACGACAGGATTTTCTTTTGGGATACGAGTATCCCCTTTCCGATGCACTATTCCCTCTTTACTGTATCTCTCGCTCCCGCACATTGACGAATTAACACAGAAATTACGTCGCAATGAAATACTATGTTTTCCATGACTTCTCCTTCTAAATCGACGTTTTCTTTTATGGTACGAGTACCTCCGCTCCGATGCAATATTAGTTCTTTACTGCATCCCTCGCTCCCTCACATTGACGAATAAGCAGAGAAATTGCGTCGCTATGAAATACTATGTGTTCTATGACTTCTATTTCTAAATCGAGTATCGTTCCTATGGAAACGACAGGATTTTCTCTTGGGATACGTCTATCTCCTTTCCGATGCACTAGTCCTTCTTTACTTCATCCCTGGCTCCCTCACATTCACGAATTAACACAGAAATTGCGACTCCATGGAATACTATGTGTTCTATGACTTCTCCCTCTAAATCGAGTAACGTTTCTAAGGAAACGACAGGATTTTCTTATGGGATACGAGTATCTCCTTTCCGATGCACTTTTCCTTCTTTACTGCATCCCTCGCTCCCTCACGTTGTCGAATTAACACAGAAATTGTGTCGCTATGAATTACTATGGGTTCTATGATTTCTCTTTCAAAATCGAGTTATGTTTCTATGGAAACGACAGGATTTTCTTTTGGGATACGAGTATCTCCTTTCCGATGCACTATTCCTCCTCTACTGCATCCCTCGCTCCCTGACATTGACGAATTAACACTGATACTGCGTCGCTATGAAATACTATGTGTTCTATAACTTCTCCATCTAAATCGAGTAACGTTTCTATTGAAACGACAGGTTTTTCTTTTGGGATACGAGTATCTCCTTTCCGATGCGTTATTTCTTCGTTACTGCATCCCTCGCTCCCTCACATTGACGAATTAACATTGAAATTGCGTCTCTATGACATACTACGGATTCTACGACTTCTCCTTCTAAATCGAGTAACGTTTCTATGGAAACGACAGGATTTTCCTTTGAGATACGTGTATCTTTTTCAAGATGCACTATTCCTACTTTACTGCATCCCTCGTCCCTAACATTGACGAATAAACTCAGAAATTGCGTCGCTATGAAATCTGATGGATTCTATGACTTCTCCTTCTAAATCGAGTAACGTTTCTATGGAAACGACAGGATTTTCGTTTGGGAAACGAGTATCTCCTTTCCGATGAACTATTCCTTCCTTACTCCATCCCTGGCTCCATCACATTGACGAATTAACACTGATATTGCGTCGCTATGAAATACTATATGTTCTATAACTTCTCCTTCTAAACCGAGTAACGTTTCTGTGGAAACGAAAGGATTTTCTTTTATGATGCGAGTACCTCCTTTCCGATGCACTATTAGTTCTTTTCTGCATCCCTCGCTCCCTCACATTGTCGAATAAGCAGAGAAATTGCGTCGCCATGAAATACTATGGGTTCTATAACTTCTCCATATAAATCGAGTAACGTTTCTGTGGAAACGACAGGATTTTCTTTTATGATGCGAGTACCTCCTTTCCGATGCACTATTAGTTCTTTACTGCATCCCTCGCTCCCTCACATTGACGAATAAGCAGAGAAATTGCATCGCTATGAACTACTATGTGTTCCATGACTTCTCCTTCTAAATCGAGTAACGTTTCAATGGAAACGACAGGATTTTCTTTTGGGATACGAGTAACTCCTATCCGATGCACTATTCCCTCTTTACTGCATCTCTCGCCCCCGCACATTGACGAATTAACAATGAAATTGCGTCGCTATGAAATACTATGGATTCTATGACTACTCCTTCTAAAACGAGTAACGTTTCTATGGAAACGACAGGATTTTATTTGGAATACGAGTATCTCCTTTCCGATGCACTATGCCTTCTTTACTGCATCCCTCGATCCCACACATTGACGAATTAACACCGAAATTGCGTCGTTATGAAATATTATGGGTTCTATGACTTCTCCTTCTAAATCGAGTAACGTTTCTATTGAAACGACAGGATTTCCTTTTGGTATACGAGTATCTCCTTTTCGATGCCGTATTCCATCTTTACTGCATCCCTCGCTCCCTCACATTGACGAATTAACACAGAAATTGCGTCACTATGAAATACTATGGATTCTATGACTTCTCCTTCTAAGTCGAGTAACGTTTCAATGGAAACGACAGAATTTTCTTTTGGGATACGACTATCTCCTATCCGATGCACTATTCCTTTCTTACTCCATCCCTGACTCAATCACATTGACGAATTAAAACAGAAACTGCGACGCTATGGAGTACTATGTGCTCTATGACTTCTCCTTCTAAATCGAATAACGATTCCATGGAAAGGACAGGATTTTCTAATCGGATCCGAGTATCTCCTTCCCGATGCACTATGCCTTCTTTACTGCATCCCTCGATCCCACACATTGACGAATTAACACAGAAATTGCGTCGTTATGAAATATTATGGGTTCTATGACTTCTCCTTCTAAATCGGGTGACGTTTCTATTGAAACTACAGGATTTTCTTTTTGGTTACGACTATCTCGTTTCCGATGCAGTATTCCTTCTTTACTGTAACCCTCGCTCCCTCACATTGACGAATTAACACAGAAATTGCGTCGCTATGAAATACTATGAGTTCTATGACTTCTCCTTCTAAATCGAGTAACGTTTCTATGCAAACGTCAGGATTTTCTTTTGGGATACGAGTATCTCCTTTCCGATGCACTATTCCCTCTTTACTGCATCTCTCGCTCGCGCACATTAACGAATTAACACAGAAATTGCGTCGCTATGAAATACTATGAGTTCTATGACCACTCCTTCGAAATCGAGTGACCTTTCTATGCAAACGACTGGATATATTTTTGTTATACGAGTATCATCTTTCTGATGCACTATTCCTACTTTACTGCATCCCTCGTTCCCTCACATTAACGAATAAGCACAGAAATTGCGTCGCTATGAAAACCTATGGGTTCTATGACTTCTCATTCTAAATCAAGTAACGTTTCTAAGGAAACGACAAGATTTTCTTTTGGGATACGAGTATCTCCTTTCCGATGCACTATTTCTTCTTTACTGAATCCCTCGCTCCCTCACATTGACGAATTAACACAGAAATTGCGTCGCTATTAAATACTATGGGTTCCATGGCTTCTCCTTCTAAATCGAGTAACGTTTCAATGGAAAAGACAGGATTTTCTTTTATGATACGAGTACCTCCTTACCGATGCACTATTAGTTCTTTACTGCATTCCTCGCTCCCTCACTTTAACGAATAAGCAGAGAAATTGCGTCGCCATGTAATACAATGGGTTCTATAACTTCTTCTTCTAAATCGAGTAACGTTTCTATGGAAACGACAGGATTTCGTTTCGGGGTACTACTATCTTCTTTCCGATGCACTATTCCTTCTTTACTTCATCCCTCGCTCCCTCACATTGACGAATTAACACAGAAATTGCGTCTCTAGGAATTACAATGGGTTCTATTACTTCTTCTTCTAAATCGAGTAACGTTTCCATGGAGACGACTGGATTTTCTTTTGGGGTTCGACTATCTCCTTTCCGATGCACTATTCCTTCTTTACTGCATCCCTCGCTACCTCACATTGACGAATTAACACAGAAATGGCGTCGCTATGAAAAACCATGGGTTCTATGATTTCCCCCTCTAAATAGAGTACCGTTTCTATCGTAACGACAGGATTTTCTTTTGGGATACGAGTATCTCCCTTCCGATGCATTATTCTTCCTTTACTGCGTCCCTGGCTCCCTCACATTGACGAGTTAACACAGATTTGCGACTCTATGGAATACTATGTGTTCTATGACTTCTCTTTCTAAATCGAGTAACGTTTCTATGGAAACGACACGATTTTCTTATGGGATACGTGTATCTCCTTTCCGATGCACTATTTCTTCTTTAATGCATCCCTCGCTCCCTCACATTGCCGAATTAACACAGAAAGTGCGTCGCTATGAAATACTATGAGTTCTATGACCACTCCTTCGAAATCGTGTGACCTTTCTATGCAAACGACTGGATATATTTTTGTTATACGAGTATCATCTTTCTGATGCACTATTCCTACTTTACTGCATCCCTCGTTCCCTCACATTAACGAATAAGCACAGAAATTGCGTCGCTATGAAATCCTATGGGTTCTATGACTTTTCATTCTAAATCAAGTAACGTTCCTAAGGAAACGACAAGATTTTCTTTTGGGATACGAGTATCTCCTTTCCGATGCACTATTTCTTCTTTACTGAATCCCTCGCTCCCTCACATTGACGAATTAACACAGAAATTGCGTCTCTAGGAATTACAATGGGTTCTATGACTTCTCCTTCTAAATCGAGTAACGTTTCCATGGAGACGACTGGATTTTCTTTTGGGGTTCGACTATCTCCTTTCCGATGCACTATTCCTTCTTTACTGCATCCCTCGCTACCTCACATTGACGAATTAACACAGAAATGGCGTCGCTATGAAAAACTATGGGTTCTATGATTTCCCCCTCTAAATAGAGTACCGTTTCTATCGTAACGACAGGATTTTCTTTTGGGATACGAGTATCTCCTTTCCGATGCATTATTCTTCCTTTACTGCGTCCCTGGCTCCCTCACATTGACGAGTTAACACAGATTTGCGACTCTATGGAATACTATGTGTTCTATGACTTCTCTTTCTAAATCGAGTAACGTTTCTATGGAAACGACAGGATTTTCTTATGGGATACGAGTATCTCCTTTCCGATGCACTATTTCTTCTTTAATGCATCCCTCGCTCCCTCACATTGCCGAATTAACACAGAAATTGCGTCGCTATTAAATACTATGGGTTCCATGGCTTCTCCTTCTAAATCGAGTAACGTTTCAATGGAAACGACAGGATTTTCTTTTATGATACGAGTACCTCCTTACCGATGCAGTATTAGTTCTTTACTGCATTCCTCGCTCCCTCACAGTAACGAATAAGCAGAGAAATTGCGTCGCCATGTAATACAATGGGTTCTATAACTTCTTCTTCTAAATCGAGTAACGTTTCTATGGAAACGACAGGATTTCGTTTCGGGGTACTACTATCTCCTTTCCGATGCACTATTCCTTCTTTACTTCATCCCTCGCTCCCTCACATTGACGAATTAACACAGAAATGGCGTCTCTAGGAATTACAATGGGTTCTATGACTTCGCCTTCTACATCGAGTAACGTTTCCATGGAGACGACTGGATTTTCTTTTGGGGTTCGACTATCTCCTTTCCGATGCACTATTCCTCCTTTACTGCATCCCTCGCTACCTCACATTGACGAATTAACACAGAAATGGCGTCGCTATGAAAAACTATGGGTTCTATGATTTCCCCCTCTAAATAGAGTACCGTTTCTATCGTAACGACAGGATTTTCTTTTGGGATACGAGTATCTCCTTTCCGATGCATTATTCTTCCTTTACTGCATCCCTGGCTCCCTCACATTGACGAGTTAACACAGATTTGCGACTCTATGGAATACTATGTGTTCTATGACTTCTCTTTCTAAATCGAGTAACGTTTCTATGGAAACGACAGGATTTTCTTGTGGGATACGAGTATCTCCTTTCCGATGCACTATTCTTTCTTTACTGCATCCCTCGCTCCCTCACATTGACGAATTAACACAGAAAAATGCGTCGCTATGAAATACTATGGGTTCTATGACTTCTCCTTCAAAATCGAGTAACGTTTCTATGGAAACGACAGGATGTTCTTTTGTGATACGACTATCTCCTTTCCGATGCACTATTCCTTCTTTACTGCATTCCTCGATCCCTCACATTGACGAATTAACACAGAATTTGCGTCGCTATGGAATACTATGGGTTCTATGACTTCTCCTTCTAAATCGAGTGACCTTTCTATGCAAACGACAGGATATATTTTTGGGACACGAGTTTCATCTTTCTGATGCACAATTCCTACTTTACTGCATCCCTCGCACCCTCACATTGACGAATTAACACAGAAATGGCGTCGCTATGAGAAACTATGGGTTCTATGATTTCCCCCTCTAAATAGGGCACCGTTTCTATCGTAACGACAGGATTTTCTTTTGGGATACGAGTATCTCCTTTCCGATGCACTATTCCTTATTAATTGCATCCCTCACTCGCTCACATTGACGAATTAACACAGAAATTGCGTCGCAATGTAATATTATGGGATCTATGACTTCTCCTTCTAAATCAAGTAACTTTTCTATGGAAAGGACAGGATTTTCTTTTCGAATACGAGTATCTCCTTTCCGATGCACTATTACTTCTTTACTGCACCCCTCGCACCCTCACATTGACGAATTGACACAGAAATTACGACGCTATGGAATACTATCTGTTCTGTGATTCTTCTTCTAAATCGGGTAACGTTTCTATATAAACGACAGGATTTTCTTTTGGGATACTAGTATCTCCTTTCCGATGCACTATTCCATCTTTACTGCATATCTCACTCCCACACATTGACGAATAAACAATGAAATTACGTCGCTATGAACTACTATTGGTTCTATGACTTCTCCTTCTAAAACGAGTAACGTGTCTATGGAAACGTCAGGATTTTCTTTTGGGATACGAGTATCTCCTTTCCGATGCACTATTCCTTATTAATTGCATCCCTCGCTCGCTCACATTGACGAATTAACACAGAAATTGCGTCGCAATGTAATATAATGGGATCTATGACTTCTCCTTCTAAATCAAGTAACTTTACTATGGAAAGGACAGGATTTTCTTTTGGAATACGAGTATCTCCTTTCCGATGCACATTTCCTTCTTTACTGCATTCCTCGCTCCCTCACATTGCCGAATTAACACAGAAATTGCGTCGCTATGAAATACTATGCGTTCTATGACTTCTCCTTCAAAGTCGAGTAACGTTTCTATGGAAACGACAGGATGTTGTTTTGTGATACGACTATCTCCTTTCCGATGCACTATTCCTTCTTTACTGCATCCCTCGATCCCTCACACTGACAAATTAACACTTAATTTGCGACGCTATGAAATACTATGAGTTCTATGACCACTCCTTCGAAATCGAATGACCTTTCTATGCAGACAACTGGATATATTTTTGTTATACGAGTATCATCTTTCTGATGCACTATTCCTACTTTACTGCATCCCTCGTTCCCTCACATTAACGAATAAGCACAGAAATTGCGTCGCTATGAAATCCTATGGGTTCTATGACTTCTCATTCTAAATCAAGTAACGTTTCTAAGGAAACGACAGGATTTTCTTTTGGGATACGAGTATCTCCTTTCCGATGCACTATTTCTTCTTTACTGAATCCCTCGCTCCCTCACATTGACGAATTAACACAGAAATTGCGTCGCTATGAAATATTATGGGTTCTATGACTTCTCCTTCTAAATCGAGTTACGCTTCTACGGAAACGATTGGATTTTCTTTTGGGATACGAGTATCTCCTTTCCGATGCACTATTCCTTCTTTACTGCATTACTGGCTCCCTCACATTGTACAATTAACACAGAAATTGCGACGCTATGGAATATTATACGTTCTATGTCTTCTCCTTCTATATCGTATAACGTTTCTATGGAAACGATAGGATTTTCGTTTGGGATACGAGTATCACCTTTCCGATGCTCTATGCCTTCATTACTGCATCCCTCGCTCCCTCACATTGACGAATTAACACAGAAATTTCGTCGCTATATAATCCTATGGATTCTATGACTTCTCCTTCTAAATCGGGTGACGTTTCTATTGAAACGACAGGATTTTCTTTTTGGTTACGACTATCTCGTTTCCGATGCAGTATTCCTTCTTTACTGCAACCCTCGCTCCCTCACATTCACGAATTAACACAGAAATTGCGTCGCTATGAAATACTATGTGTTCCATGACTTCTCCTTCTAAATCGCGTAACGTTTCTATGGAAACGACAGGATGTTGTTTTGTGATACGACTATCTCCTTTCCGATGCACTATTCCTTCTTTACTTCATCCCTCGATCCCTCACACTGACAAATTAACACAGAATTTGCATCGCTATGAAATACTATGAGTTCTATGACCACTCCTTCGAAATCGAGTGACCTTTCTATGCAAACGACTGGATATATATGTTTGTTATACGAGTATCATCTTTCTGATGCACTAATCCTACATTACTGCATCCCTCGTTCCCTCACATTAACGAATAAGCACAGAAATTGCGTCGCTATGAAATCCTATGGGTTCTATGACTTCTCATTCTAAATCAAGTAACGTTTCTAAGGAAACGACAGGATTTTCTTTTGGGATACGAGTATCTCCTTTCCGATGCACTATTTCTTCTTTACTGAATCCCTCGCTCCCTCACATTGACGAATTAACACAGAAATCGCGTCGCTATGAAATACTATCTGTTCTGTGACTTCTTCTTCTAAATCGAGTAACGTTTCTATATAAGCGACAGGATTTTCTTTTGGGAAACTAGTATCTCCTTTCCGATGCACTATTCTTTCTTTACTGCATATCCCACTCCCACACATTGACGAATTAACAATGAAATTACGTCGCTATGAAATACTATTGGATCTATGACCTCTCCTTCTAAAACGAGTAACGTTTCTATGGAAACGCAAGATTTTCTTTGGGATACGAGTATCTCCTTTCAGATGCACTATTCCTTCTTTACTGCATCCCTCGCTCCCTCACATTGACGAATTAACACAGAAATTGCGTCGCAATGAAATTCTATGAGTTCTATGACTTCTCCTTCTAAATCGAGTAACGTTTCTATGGAAACGACATGATTTTCTTTTGGTATAGGAGTATCTCCATTCCGAAGCACTATTCCTTCTTTCCTGCTTCCCTCGCTCCCTCAAATTGACGAATTAACACAGAAATTGCGTCGCTATGAAATACTATGGGTTCTATGAATTCTCCTTCTAAATCGAGTAAGGTTTCTATGGAAACGTCAGGATTTTCTATTGGGATACGTGTATCTCCTTTCCGATGCACTATTCCCTCTTAACTGCATCCCTCGCTCCCTCACATAGGCAAATTAACACAGAAATTGCGTCGCTATGAAATACCTTTGGTTCTAAGACATCTCCTCCTAAATCGAGTAACGTTTCTATGGAAACGACCGGATTTTCTTTTGGTATAGCAGTATCTCCTTTCCGAAGCACTATTCCTTCTTTACTGCACCCCTCGCTCCCTCACATTGACGAATTAACACAGAAATTGCGTCGCTATGAAATATTATGGGTTCTATGACTTCTCCTTCTAAATCGAGTTACGCTTCTACGGAAACGATTGGATTTTCTTTTGGGATACGAGTATCTCCTTTCCGATGCACTATTCCTTCTTTACTGCATTACTGGCTCCCTCACATTGAAGTATTAACACAGAAATTGCGACGCTATGGAATATTATACGTTCTATGTCTTCTCCTTCTCTATCGAATAACGTTTCTATGGAAACGATAGGATTTTCGTTTGGGATACGAGTATCACCTTTCCGATGCTCTATGCCTTCATTACTGCATCCCTCGCTCCCTCACATTGACGAATTAACACAGAAATTGCGTCGCTATATAATACTATGGATTCTATGACTTCTCCTTCTAAATCGGGTGACGTTTCTATTGAAACGACAGGATTTTCTTTTTGGTTACGACTATGTCGTTTCCGATGCAGTATTCCTTCTTTACTGCAACCCTCGCTCCCTCACATTGACGAATTAACACAGAAATTGCGTCGCTATGAAATACTATGTGTTCTGTGAATTCTCCTTCTAAATCGAGTAACGTTTCTATGCAAACGTCAGGATTTTCTTTTGGGATACGAGTATCTCCTTTCCGATGCACTATTCCCTCTTTACTGCATCTCTCGCTCGCGCACATTGACGAATTGACACAGAAATTGCGTCGCTATGAAATACTATGTGTTCCATGACTTCTCCTTCTAAATCGCGTAACGTTTCTGTGGAAACGACAGGATTCTCTTTTATGATACGAGTACCCTTTTTCCGATGCAATATTAGTTCTTTACTGCATCCCTCGCTCCCTCACATTGACGAATAAACAGAGAAATTACGTCGCTTTGAAATACTATGTGTTCTATGACATCTCCTTCTAAATCGAGTAATGTTTCTATGGAAACGACAGGATTTTATTTTGGAATAAGAGTATATACTTTCCGATTCACTTTTCCTTCTTTACTGCATCCCTGGCTCCCTCACATTGACGAATTAACACATATTTGCGCTCTATGGAATACTATGTGTTCTATGACTTCTCCTTCTAAATCGAGCAACGTTTCTATGGAAACGACAGGATTTTCTTTTGGGACACGAGTATCTCCTTTCCGATGCACTATTCCTTCTATACTGCATCCCTGGCTCCCTCACATTGACGAATTAACACATATTTGCGACTCTATGGAATACTATGTGTTCTATGACATCTCCTTCTAAATCGAGTAACGTTTCTATGGACACGACAGGATTTTCTTATGGGATACGAGTATCTCCTTTCCGATGCACTATTCCTTCTTTACTGCATCCCTCGCTTCCTCACATTGCTGAATTAACACAGAAATTGCGTCGCTATGAAATACTATGCGTTCTATGACTTCTCCTTCAAAGTCGAGTAACGTTTCTATGGAAACGACAGGATGTTGTTTTGTGATACGACTATCTCCTTTCCGATGCACTATTCCTTCTCTACTGCATCCCTCGATCCCTCACACTGACGAATTAACACAGAATTTGCGTCGCTATGAAATACTATGAGTTCTATGACCACTCCTTCGACATCGAGTGACCTTTCTATGCAAACGACTGGATATATTTTGGTTATACGAGTATCATCTTTCTGATGCACTATTCCTACTTTACTGCATCCCTCGTTCCCTCACATTGACGAGTAAGCACAGAAATTGCGTCGCTATGAAATCCTATGGGTTCTATGACTTCTCATTCTAAATCAAGTAACGTTTCTAAGGAAACGACAGGATTTTCTTTTGGGATACGAGTATCTCCTTTCCGATCCACTATTTCTTCTTTACTGAATCCCTCGCTCCCTCACATTGACGAATTAACACAGAAATCGCGTCGCTATGAAATACTATCTGTTCTGTGACTTCTTCTTCCAAATCGAGTAACGTTTCTATATAAACGACAGGATTTTCTTTTGGGATACTAGTATCTCCTTTCCGATGCACTATTCCTTCATTACTGCATATCCCACTCCCACACATTGACGAATTAACACAGAAATTGCGTCGCTATGAAATACTATGGGTTCTATGAATTCTCCTTCTAAATCGAGTAACGTTTCTATGGGAACGTCAGGATTTTCTATTGGGATACGTGTATCTCCTTTACGATGCACTATTCCCTCTTAACTGCATCCCTCGCTCCCTCACATAGGCAAATTAACACAGAAATTGCGTCGCTATGAAATACCTTTGGTTCCCAAGACATCTCCTCCTAAATCGAGTAACGTTTCTATGGAAACGACAGGATTTTCTTTTGGTATAGGAGTATCTCCTTTCCGAAACACTATTCCTTCTTTACTGCACCCCTCGTTCCCTCACATTGACGAATTAACACAGAAATTGCGTCGCTATGAAATTATATGGGTTCTATGACTTCTCCTTCTAAATCGAGTAACGTTTCTATTGAAACGACAGGACTTTCTTTTGGTACACGAGTATCTCCTTTCCGATGCACTATTCCTTCTTTACTGCATCACTCGCTCCCTCACTTTGACGAATTAACACAGAAATGGCGTCGCTATGAAATATTATGTGTTCTATGACTTCTCCTTCTAAATCGAGTTACGCTTCTACGGAAACGATTGGATTTTCTTTTGGGATACGAGTATCTCCTTTCCGATGAACTATTCCTTCTTTACTGCCTCACAGGCTCCCTCACATTGAAGAATTAACACAGAAATTGCGACGCTATGGAACATTATACGTTCTATGTCTTCTCCTTCTATATCGAATAACGTTTCTATGGAAACCATTGGATTTTCGTTTGGGATACGAGTATCACCTTTCCGATGCTCTATGCCTTCATTACTGCATCCCTCGCTCCCTCACATTGACGAATTAACACAGAAATTGCGTCGCTATGAAATACTATGTGTTGTATGACTTCTCCTTCTAAATCGAGTAACGTTTCTATGCAAACGTCAGGATTTTCTTTTGGGATACGAGTATCTCCTTTCCGATGCACTATTCTCTCTTTACTGCATCTCTCGCTCGTGCACATTGACGAATTAACACAGAAATTGCGTCGCTATGAAATACTATGTGTTCCATGACTTCTCCTTCTAAATCGCGTAACGTTTCTGTGGAAACGACAGGATTCTCTTTTATGATACGAGTACCTCCTTTCCGATGCAATATTAGTTCTTTACTGCATCCCTCGCTCCCTCACATTGACGAATAAGCAGAGAAATTACGTCGCTATGAAATACTATGGGTTCTATGACTTCTCCTTCTAAATCGAGTAATGTTTCTATGGAAACGACAGGATTTTCTTTTGGTATAAGAGTATATCCTTTCCGATGCACTATTCCTTCTTTACTGCATCCCTGGCTCCCTCACATTGACGAATTACCACATATTTGCGACTCTATGGAATACTATGTGTTCTATGACATCTCCTTCTAAATCGAGTAACGTTTCTATGGAAACGACAGGATTTTCTTATGGGATACGAGTATCTCCTTTCCGATGCACTATTCCTTCTTTACTGCATCCCTCGCTCCCTCACATTGCCGAATTAACACAGAAATTGCGTCGCTATGAAATACTATGCGTTCTATGACTTCTCCTTCAAAGTCGAGTAACGTTTCTATGTATACAACAGGATGTTGTTTTGTGATACGACTATCTCCTTTCCGATGCACTATTCCTTCTTTACTGCATCCCTGGCTCCCTCACATTGACGAATAAGCACAGAAATTGCGTTGCTATGAAATCCAATGGGTTCAATGACTTCTCCTTCTAAATCGAGTAACGTTTCTACGGAAACGACAGGAATTTCTTTTGGTATACCAGTATCTCCTTTCCGATGCACTACTCCTTCATTACTGCATCCTTCGCTCCCTCACATTGACGAATTAACAAAGAAATTGCGTCGCTATCAAATACTATGGGTTCTATGACTTCTTCTTCTAAATGGAGTAACGTTTCTATGGAAACGACAGGATTTTCATTTGGGATACGACTATCCCCTTTCCGATGCACTATTCCTTCTTAATTGCATCCCTCGCTCCCTCACATTGACGAATTAACACAGAAATTGCGTCGCTATGTAATATTATGGGATCTATGACTTCTCCTTCTACATCAAGTAACTTTTCTATGGAAACGACAGGACTTTCTTTTGGAATACGAGTATCTCCTTTCCGATGCACTATTCCTTCTTTACTGCATCCCTCGCACCCTCACATTGACGAATTAAGACAGAAATTACGACGCTATGGAATATATCTGTTCTGTGATTCTTCTTCTAAATCGGGTAACGTTTCTATATAAACGACAGGATTTTCTTTTGGGATACTATTAGCTCCTTTCCGATGCACTATTCCTTCTTTACTGCATATCTCACTCCCACACATTGACGAATAAACAATGAAATTACGTCGCTATGAAATACTATTGGTTCTATGACTTCTCCTTCTAAAACGAGTAACGTTTCTATGGAAACGACAAGATTTTCTTTGGGATACGAGTATCTCCTTTCAGATGCACTATTCCTTCGTTACTGCATTCCTCGTTCCCTCACATTTACCTATAAGCACAGAAATTGCGTCGCTATGAAATACTATGGGTTCAAAGACTTCTCCTCCTAAATCGAGTAATGTTTCTATGGAAACGACAGGATTTTCTTTTGGGATACGACTATCTCCATTCCGACGAACTATTCCTTCTTTACTGCATCCCTCGCTCCCTCACATTGACGAATTAACACAGAAATTGCGTCGCAATGAAATACTATGAGTTCTATGACTTCTCCTTCTAAATCGAGTAACGTTTCTATGGAAACGACATGATTTTCTTTTGGTATAGCAGTATCTTCTTTCCGATGCACTATTTCTTCTTTACTGCATCACTCGCTCCGTCACTTTGACGAATTAACACAGAAATGGCGTCGCTATGAAATACTATGGGTTCTATGACTTCTCCTTCTAAATCGAGTTACGCTTCTACGGAAACGATAGGATTCTCTTTTGGGATACGAGTATCTCCTTTCCGATGCACTATTCCTTCTTTACTGCATCACTGGCTTCGTCACATTGAAGAATTATCACAGACATTGCGACGCTATGGAATATTATACGTTCTATGTCTTCTCCTTCTATATCGAATAACGTTTCTATGGAAACGATAGGATTTTCGTTTGGGATACTGGTATCACCTTTCCGATGCTCTATGCCTTCATTACTGCATCCCTCGCTCCCTCACATTGACGAATTAACACAGAAATTGCGTCGCTATGAAATACTATGTGTTCCATGACTTCTCCTTCTAAATCGCGTAACGTTTCTGTGGAAACGACAGGATTCTCTTTTATGATACGAGTACCTTTTTTCGGATGCAATATTAGTTCTTTACTGCATCCCTCGCTCCCTCACATTGACGAATAAGCAGAGAAATTACGTCGCTATGAAATACTATGGGTTCTATGACTTCTCCTTCTAAATCGAGTAATGTTTCTATGGAAACGACAGGATTTTCTTTTGGAATAAGAGTATATCCTTTCCGATGCACTATTATTTCTTTACTGCATCCCTAGCTCCCTCTCATTGACGAATTAACACATATTTGCGACTCTATGGAATACTATGTGTTCTATGACTTCTCCTTCTAAATCGAGCAACGTTTCTATGGAAACGACAGGATTTTCTTTTGGGACACGAGTATCTCCTTTCCGATGCACTATTCCTTCTATACTGCATCCCTGGCTCCCTCACATTGACGAATTAACACATATTTGCGACTCTATAGAATACTATGTGTTCTATGACAACTCCTTCTAAATCGAGTAACGTTTCTATGGAAACGACAGGATTTTCTTATGGGATACGAGTATCTCCTTTCCGATGCACATTTCCTTCTTTACAGCATCCCTCGCTCCCTCACATTGCCGAATTAACACAGAAATTGCGTCGCTATGATATACTATGCGTTCTATGACTTCTCCTTCAAAGTCGAGTAACGTTTCTATGGAAACGACAGGATGTTGTTTTGTGATACGACTATCTCGTTTCCGATGCAGTATTCCATCTTTACTGCAACCCTCGCTCCCTCACATTGACGAATTAACACAGAAATTGCGTCGCTATGAAATACTATGTGTTCTGTGAATTCTCCTTCAAAATCGAGTAACGTTTCTATGCAAACGTCAGGATTTTCTTTTGGGATACGAGTATCTCCTTTCCGATGCACTATTCCCTCTTTACTGCATCTCTCGCTCGCGCACATTGACGAATTGACACAGAAATTGCGTCGCTATGAAATACTATGTGTTCCATGACTTCTCCTTCTAAATCGCGTAACGTTTCTGTGGAAACGACAGGACTCTCTTTTATGATACGAGTACCTTTTTTCCGATGCAATATTAGTTCTTTACTGCATCCCTCGCTCCCTCACATTGACGAATAAGCAGAGAAATTACGTCGCTATGAAATACTATGTGTTCTATGACTTCTCCTTCTAAATCGAGTAATGTTTCTATGGAAACGACAGGATTTTCTTTTGGAATAAGAGTATATCCTTTCCGATTCACTTTTCCTTCTTTACTGCATTCCTGGCTCCCTCACATTGACGAATTAACACATATTTGTGATTCTATGGAATACTATGTGTTCTATGATTACTCCTTCTAAATCGAGCAACGTTTCTATGGAAACGACAGGATTT
Organism: Schistocerca serialis cubense; assembly: GCF_023864345.2. Lineage (NCBI taxonomy): Eukaryota > Metazoa > Arthropoda > Insecta > Orthoptera > Acrididae > Schistocerca > Schistocerca serialis. Next base: position 40,698,277 of record NC_064638.1, on the reverse strand, counting down.
TCTTTTGGGACACGAGTATCTCCTTTCCGATGCACCATTCCTTCTTTACTGCATCCCTGGCTCCCTCACATTGACGAATAAGCACAGAAATTGCGTTGCTATGAAATCCTATGGGTTCAATGACTTCTCCTTCTAAATCGAGTAACGTTTCTACGGAAACGACAGGAATTTCTTTTGGTATACCAGTATCTCCTTTCCGATGCACTACTCCTTCATTACTGCATCCTTCGCTCCCTCACATTGACGAATTAACAAAGAAATTGCGTCTCTATCAAATACTATGGGTTCTATGACTTCTTCTTCTAAATCGAGTAACGTTTCTATGGAAACGACAGGATTTTCATTTGGGATACGACTATCTCCTTTCCGATGCACTATTCCTTCTTTACTGCATCCCTCGCACCCTCACGTTGACGAATAAACAATGAAATTACGTCGCCATGAAATACTATTGGTTCTATGACTTCTCCTTCTAAAACGAGTAACGTTTCTATGGAAACGACAAGATTTTCTTTGGGATGCGAGTATCTCCTTTCAGATGCACTATTCCTTCGTTACTGCATTCCTCGTTCCCTCACATTGACCAATAAGCACAGAAATTGCGTCCCTATGAAATACTATGGGTTCAAAGACTTCTCCACCTAAATCGAGTAATGTTTCTATGGAAACGACAGGATTTTCTTTTGGGATACGACTATCTCCATTCCGACGCACTATTCCTTCTTTACTGCATCCCTCGCTCCCTCACATTGACGAATTAACACAGAAATTGCGTCGCAATGAAATACTATGAGTTCTATGACTTCTCCTTCTAAATCGAGTAACGTTTCTATGGAAACGACATGATTTTCTTTTGGTATAGGAGTATCTTCTTTCCGATGCACTATTTCTTCTTTACTGCATCACTCGCTCCCTCACTTTGACGAATTAACACAGAAATGGCGTCGCTATGAAATACTGGGGATTCTATGACTTCTCCATCTAAATCGAGTTACGCTTCTACGGAAACGATTGGATTCTCTTTTGGGATACGAGTATCTCCTTTCCGATGCACTATTCCTTCTTTACTGCATCACTGGCTTCGTCACATTGAAGAATTAACAAAGAAATTGCGACGCTATGGAATATTATACGTTCTATGCCTTCTCCTTCTATATCCAATAACGTTTCTATGGAAACGATAGGATTTTCGTTTGGGATACTAGTACACCTTTCCGATGCTCTATGCCTTCATTACTGCATCTCTCGCTCCCTCACATTGACGAATTAACACAGAATTTGCGTCGCTATGAAATACCATGTGTTCTGTGAATTCTCCTTCTAAATCGAGTAACGTTTCTATGCAAACGTCAGGATTTTCTTTTGGGATACGAGTATCTCCTTTGCGATGCACTATTCCCTCTTTACTGCATCTCTCGCTCGCGCACATTGACGAATTGACACAGAAATTGCGTCGCTATGAAATACTATGTGTTCCATGACTTCTCCTTCTAAATCGCGTAACGTTTCTGTGGAAACGACAGGATTCTCTTTTATGATACGAGTACCTCTTTTCCGATGCAATATTAGTTCTTTACTGCATCCCTCGCTCCCTCACATTGACGAATAAGCAGAGAAATTACGTCGCTATGAAATACTATGGGTTCTATGACTTCTCCTTCTAAATCGAGTAATGTTTCTATGGAAACGACAGGATTTTCTTTTGGTATAAGAGTATATCCTTTCCGATGCACTATTCCTTCTTTACTGCATCCCTGGCTCCCTCACATTGACGAATTAACACATATTTGCGACTCTATGGAATACTATGTGTTCTATGACTTCTCCTTCTAAATCGAGTAACGTTTCTATGGAAACGACAGGATTTTCTTATGGGATACGCTTATCTCCTTTCCGATGCACTATTCCTTCTTTACTGCATCCCTGGTTCCCTCACATTGCCGAATTAACACAGAAATTGCGTCGCTATGAAATACTGCGGTTTCCATGACTACTCCTTCTAAATCGAGCAACGTTTCTATGGAAACGACAGGATTTTCTTTTGGGACACGAGTATCTCCTTTCCGATGCACTATTCCTTCTGTACGGCATCCCTGGCTCCCTCACATTGACGAATTAACACATATTTGCGACTTTATGGAATACTATGTGTTCTATGACATCTCCTTCTAAATCGAGTAACGTTTCTATGGAAACGACAGGATTTTCTTATGGGATACGAGTATCTCCTTTCAGATACACTATTCCTTCTTTACTGCATCCCTCGCTCCCTCACATTGCCGAATTAACACAGAAATTGCGTCGCTATGAAATACTATGCGTTCTATGACTTCTCCTTCAAAGTCGAGTAACGTTTCTATGGAAACGACAGGATGTTGTTTTGTGATACGACTATCTTCTTTCCGATGCACTATTCCTTCTTTACTGCATCCCTCGATCCCTCACATTCACGAATTAACACAGAATTTGCGTCGCTATGAAATAATATGAGTTCTATGACCACTCCTTCGAAATCGAGTGATCTTTCTATGCAAACGACTGGATATATTTTTGTTATACGAGTATCATCTTTCTGATGCACTATTCCTACTTTACTGCATCCCTCGTTCCCTCACATTGACGAATTAACACAGAAATTGCGTCGCAATGAAATACTATGAGTTCTATGACTTCTCATTCTAAATCAAGTTACGTTTCTAAGGAAACGACAGGATTTTCTTTTGGGATACGAGTATCTCCTTTCCGATGCACTATTTCTTCTTTACTGAATCCCTCGCTCCCTCACATTGACGAATTAACACAGAAATTGCGTCGCTATTAAATACTATGGGTTCTATGACTTCTTCTTCTAAATCGAGTAACGTTTCTATGTAAACGACAGGATTTTCTTTTGGGATACTAGTATCTCCGTTCCGATGCACTATTCCTTCTTTAATGCATCCCTCGCTCCCTCACATTGACGAATTAACACAGAAATGGCGTCGCTATGAAAAACTATGGGTTCTATGATTTCCCCCTCTAAATAGAGTACCGTTTCTATCGTAACGACAGGATTTTCTTTTGGGATACGAGTATCTCCTTTCCGATGCACTATTCCTTCTTTACTGCATCCCTGGCTCCCTCACATTGACGAATAAGCACAGAAATTGCGTTGCTGTGAAATCCTATGGGTTCAATGACTTCTCCTTCTAAATCGAGTAACGTTTCTATGGAAACGACAGGAATTTCTTTTGGTATACCAGTATCTCCTTTCCGATGCACTACTCCTTCATTACTGCATCCCTCGCTCCCTCACATTGACGAATTAACACAGAAATTGCGTCGCTATCAAATACTATGGGTTCTATGACTTCTTTTTCTAAATCGAGTAACGTTTCTATGGAAACGACAGGATTTACATTTGGGATACGACTATCTCCTTTCCGATGCACTATTCCTTGTTAATTGCATCCCTCGCTACCTCACATTGACGAATTAACACAGAAATTGCGTCGCTATGTAATATTATGGGATCTATGACTTCTCCTTCTAAATCGAGTAACGTTTCTATGGAAACGTCAGGATTATCTATTGGGATACGTGTATCTTCTTTCCGATGCACTATTCCCTCTTAACTGCATCCCTCGCTCCCTCACATAGGCAAATTAACACAGAAATTGCGTCGCTATGAAATACCTTTGGTTCTAAGACATCTCCTCCTAAATCGAGTAACGTTTCGATGGAAACGACAGGACTTTCTTTTGGTATAGGAGTATATCCTTTCCGAAGCACTATTCCTTCTTTACTGCACCCCTCGCTCCCTCACATTGACGAATTAACACAGAAATTGCGTCGCTATGAAATATTATGGGTTCTATGACTTCTCCTTCTAAATCGAGTAATGTTTCTATTGAAACGACACGACATTCTTTTGGTACACGAGTATCTCCTTTCCGATGCACTATTCCTTCTTTACTGTATCATTCGCTCCCTCACTTTGACGAATTAACACAGAAATGGCGTCGCTATGAAATAATATGGGTTCTATGACTTCTCCTTCTCAATCGAGGTACGCTTCTACGGAAACGATTGGATTCTCTTTTGGGATACGAGTATCTCCTTTCCGATGCACCATTCCTTCTTTACTGCATCACTGGCTTCCTCATATTGAAGAATTAACACAGAAATTGCGACGCTATGGAATATTATACGTTCTATGTCTTCTCCTTCTATATTGAATAACGTTTCTATGGAAACGATAGGATTTTCGTTTGGGATACGAGTATCACCTTTCCGATGCTCTATGCCTTCATTACTGCATCTCTGGCTCCCTCACATTGACGAATTAACACATATTTGCGACTCTATGGAATACTATGTGTTCTATGACTTCTCCTTCTAAATCGAGTAACGTTTCTATGGAAACTACAGGATTTTCTTATAGGATACGCTTATCCCCTTTCCGATGCACTATTCCTTCTTTACTGCATCCCTCGCTCCCTTACATTGCCGAATTAACACAGAAATTGCGTCGCTATGAAATACTGCGGTTTCCATGACTTCTCCTTCTAAATCGAGCAACGTTTCTTTGGAAACGACAGGATTTTCTTTTGGGATACGAGTATCTCCTTTCCGATGCACTATTTCTTCTTTACTTAATCCCTCGCTCCCTCACATTGACGAATTAACACAGAAATTGCGCCGCTATCAAATACTATGGGTTCTATGACTTCTTCTTCTAAATCGAGTAACGTTTCTATATAAACGACAGGATTTTCTTTTGGGATACTAGTATCTCCTTTCCGATGCACTATTCCTTCTTTACTGCATATCCCACTCCCACACATTGACGAATTAACAATGAAATTACGTCGCTATGAAATACTATTGGTTCTATGACTTATCCTTCTAAAACGAGTAACGTTTCTATGGAAACGACAAGATTTTCTTTGGGATACGAGTATCTCCTTTCAGATGCACTATTCTTTCTTTACTGCATCCCTCGCTCCCTCACATTGACGAATTAACACAGAAATGGCGTCGCTATGAAAAACTAAGGGTTCTATGATTTCCCCCTCTAAATAGAGTACCGTTACTATCGTAACGACAGGATTTTCTTTTGGGATACGTGTATCTCCTTTCCGATGCACTATTCCTTCCTTACTGTATCCCTGGCTCCCTCACATTGACGAATAAGCACAGAAATTGCGTTGCTATGAAATCCTAGGGGTTCAATGACTTCTCCTTCTAAATCGAGTAACGTTTCTATGGAAACGACAGGAATTTCTTTTGGTATACCAGTATCTCCTTTCCGATGCACTACTCCTTCATTGCTGCATCCCTCGCTCCCTCACATTGACGAATTAACACAGAAATTGCGTCGCTATCAAATACTATGGGTTCTCTGACTTCTTCTTCTAAATCGAGTAACGTTTCTATGGAAACGACAGGTTTTTTCATTTGGGATACGACTATCTCCTTTCCGATGCACTATTCCCTCTTAATTGCATCCCTCGCTCCCTCACATTGACGAATTAACACAGAAATTGCGTCGCTATGTAATATTATGGGATCTATGACTTCTCCTTCTAATTCAAGTAACTTTTCAATGGAAACGACAGGATATTCTTTTGGAATACGAGTATCTCCTTTCCGATGCACAATTCCTTCTTTACTGCATCCCTCGCACCCTCACATTGACGAATTAACACAGAAATTACGACGCTATGGAATACTATCTGTTCTGTGATTCTTCTTCTAAATCGGGTAACGTTTCTATATAAACGACAGGATTTTCTTTTGGGATACTAGTATCTCCTTTCCGATGCACTATTCCTTCTTTACTGCATATCTCACTCCCACACATTGACGAATAAACAATGAAATTAAGTCGCTATGAAATACTTTTGGTTCTATGACTTCTCCTTCTATAACGAGTAACGTTTCTATGGAAACGACAAGATTTTCTTTGGGATACGAGTATCTCCTTTCAGATGCACTATTCCTTCTTCACTGCATCCCTCGTTCCCTCACAATGACCAATAAGCACAGAAATTGCGTCGCTATGAAATACTATGGGTTCTAAGACTTCTCCTCCTAAATCGAGTAATGTTTCTATGGAAACAACAGGATTTCCTTTTGGGGTACGACTATCTCCATTCCGACGCACTATTCCTTCTTTACTGCATCCCTCGCATCCCTCACATTGACGAATTAACACAGAAATTGCGTCGCAATGAAATACTATGAGTTCTATGACTTCTCCTTCTAAACCGAGTAACGTTTCTATGGAAACGACATGATTTTCTTTTGGTATAGGAGTATCTCCATTCCGAAGCACTATTCCTTCTTTCCTGCTTCCCTCGCTCCCTCACATAGACGAATTAACACAGAAATTGCGTCGCTATGAAATACTATGGGTTCTATGAATTCTCCTTCTAAATCGAGTTACGCTTCTACGGAAACGATTGGATTTTCATTTGGGATACGAGTATCTCCTTTCCGATGCACTATTCCTTCTTTACTGCATCACTGGCTCCCTCCCATTGAAGAATTAACACAGAAATTGCGACGCTATGGAATATTATACGTTCTATGTCTTCTCCTTCTATATCGAATAACGTTTCTATGGAAACGATAGGATTTTCTTTTGGGATACGAGTATCACCTTTCCGATGCTCTATGCCTTCATTACTGCATCCCTCAATCCCTCACATTGACGAATTAACACAGAAATTGAGTCGCTATATAATACTATGGATTCTATGACTTCTCGTTCTAAATCGGGTGACTTTTCTATTGAAACGACAGGATTTTGTTTTTGGTTACGACTGTCTCCTTTCCGATGCAGTATTCCTTCTTTACTGCATCCCTTGCTCCCTCACATTGACGAATTAACACAGAAATGGCGTCGCTATGAAATACTATGGGTTCCACGACTGCTCCTTCTAAATCGAGTAACGTTTCTATGGAAACTACAGAATTTTCTTTTGGGATACGAGTATCTCCTTTCCGATGCACTATTCCTTCTTCACTGCATCCCTGGCTCCCTCACATTGACGAATTAACACAGATTTGCGATTCTATGGAATACCATGTGTTCTATGACGTCTCCTTCTAAATCGAGTACCTTTTATATGGAAACGACAGGATTTTCTTATGGGATACGAGTATCTCCTTTCTGATGCACTCTTCCTTGTTTACTGCATCCCTCGCTGCCTCACAATGACGAATTAACACAGACATTGCGTCGCTATGAAATACTACTGGTTCAATGATATCTCCATCTAAATGGAGTAACGTTTGTATGGAAACGACAGCATGTTCTTTTGTGATACGACTATTTCCTTTCCGTTGCACTATTCCATCTTTACTGCATCCCTCGCTCCCTCACATTGACGAATTAACAAAGAAATTGCGTCGCTATGAATTACTATGGGTTCCATGTCTTCTCCTTCTAAATCGAGTTACGTTTCTATGGAAACGACAGGATTTTCTTTTGGGATACGAGTATCTCCTTTCCGATGCACTAATCCTTCTTCACTGCATCCCTGGCTCCCTCACATTGACGAATTAACACAGATTTGCGATTCTATGGAATACTATGTGTTCTATGACTTCTCCTTCTAAATCGAGTAACGTTTCTATGGAAACGACAGGATTTTCTTATGGGATACGAGTATCTCCTTTCCAATTCACTATTCCTTCTCTACTGCATATCTCGCTCCCTCACACTAAAGAATTAACACAGAAATTGCGTCGCTATGAAATACTATGGGTTCAATGACTTCTCCTTCTAAATCGAGTGACGTTTCTATACAAACGACAGGATATATTTTTGGGATACGAGTATCTTCTTTCCGATGCACTATTCCTACTTTACTGCGTCCCTCGTTCCCTCACATTGACGATTAAGCACAGAAATTGCGTCGCTGTGATATCCTATGGGTTCTATGACTTCTCCTTCTATATCGAGTAACGTTCCTATAGAAACGAGAGGATTTTCTTTTGGTGTACGAGTATCTCCTATCCGATGCACTATTCCTTCTTTACTGCGTCCCTCACTCCCTCACTTTGACGAATTAACACAGAAATTGCGTCGCTATGAAATACTATGTGTTCTACTGCTTCTCCTTCTAAATCGAGTGACGTTTCCATCCAAACTACAGGATATATTTTTGGGATACGAGTATCTCCTTTCCGATGCACAGTTCCCTCTTTCCTGCATCACACGCTCCCTCACATTGACGAATTAACACAGAATTTGCGTCGCTATGAAATACTATGTGTTCCATGACTTCTCCTTCTAAATCGAGTAACGTTTCTGTGGAAAAGACAGGATTTTCTTTTATGATACGAGTACCTCCTTTCCGATGCACTATTCCTTCTCTACTGCATCCCTCGATCCCTCACATTGACGAATTAACACAGAGTTTGCGTCAATATGAAATACTATGGGTCCTATGGCTTCTCCTTCTAGATCGAGTGACGTTTCAAACCAAACGACAGGATATATTTTTGGGATACGAGTATCTCCTTTCCGATGCACTATTCCTACTTTACTGTATCCCTCGTTCCCTCACATTGACGAATAAGCACAGAAATTGCGTCGCTATGTTATACTATTGGTTCTATGACATCTCCTTCTAAATCGACTTACGTTTCTGTGGAAACAACAGGATTTTCTTTTGGATACGGGTATCTCCTTTCCGATGTACTATTCCTTCTTTACTGCATCCCTCGCTCGTTCACATTGGCGAATTAACACAGAATTTGCGTCACAGTGATATACTACGGATTCTATAACTTCTTCTTCTAAATCGAGTTACGTTTATATGGAAACGAAAGGATTTTTTTTTTTAAATACGAGTATCTCATTTGCGATGCATTATTCCTTCTTTACTGCATCCCTCTCTCTCGCACATTGACGAATTCACACAGATATGGCGTCGCTATGAAATACTACGGGTTCAATGACTTCTCTTCTAAATCGAGTAACGTTTCTATGGAAACGATAGGAATTTCTTTTGGGATACGAGTATCTCCTTTCCGATGCACTATGCCTTCTTTACTGCATCCCTCGTTCCCTCACATTGACGAAATAACTCAGAAATGGCGTCGCTATGAAATACTATGAGTTCCAAGACTTCTCGTTCTAAATCGAGTTAAGTTTCTACGGAAACGACAGGATTTTCTTTTGGGATACGAGCATCACTTTTCCGATGTACTATTCTTTCTTTACTGCATCCCTGGCTCCCTCACATTAAGGAATTAACACAGAAATTGCGACGCTATGGAATATTATGTGTTCTATGACTTCTCCTTCTATATCGAGTAAAGTTTCTATGGAAACGACATTATATTCGTTTGGGATACGAGTATCTCCTTTCCGATGCTCTATGCCTTCTTTACTCCATCCCTCGCTCCCTCACATTGACGAATTAACACAGAAATTGCGTCGCCATGAAATACTATAGGTTCTATGACTCCTCCTTCTAAATCGAGTAACGTTTCTATGGAAACGTCAGGATTTTCTATTGGGATACGAGTATCTCCTTTCCGATGCACTATTCCCCCTTAACTGCATTCCTCGCTCCCTCACGTTGGCAAATTAACACGGAAATTGCGTCGCTATGAAATACCATTGGTTCTAAGACATCTCCTTCTAAATCGAGTAACGTATCTATGGAAACGACAGGATTTTCTTTGGCATACGAGTATCTACTTTCCGATGCACTATTCCATCTTTACTCCATCCCTCGTTCTCTCACATTGACGAATAAGCACAGAAATTGCGTCGCTATGAAATACTATGGGTTCTAAGACTTCTCCTTCTAAATCGAGTATTGTTTCTATGGAAACGACAGGATTTTCTTTTGGGATACGAGTATCTCCTTTCCGATGCACTATTCCTTCTTTACTGCATCCCTCGCACCCTCACATTGACGAATTAACACAGAAATTGCGTCGCTATGAAATACTAAGGGTTCTATGACTTCTCCTTCAAAATCGGGTAACGTTTCTATGGAAACGACATGATGTTCTTTTTTAATACGACTATATCCTTTCCGATGCACTATTCCTTCTTTACTGCATCCCTCGATCCCTCACATTGACGAAGTAACACAGAATTTGCGTCGCTATGAAATACTATAAGTTCTAAGACTTCTCCTTCTAAATCGAGTGACGTTTCTATGCAAACGACAGAATATATTTTTGGGATACGAGTATCTCCTTTCCGAGGCACTATTCCTACTTTACTGCATCCCTCGTTCCCTCACATTGACGAATAAGCACAGAAATTGCGTGGCTATGATATCCAATGGGTTCTATGACTTCTCTTTCTAAATCGAGTAACGTTTCTATGGAAACGAGAGGATTTTCTTTTGATATTCGAGTATCTCCTTTCCGATGCACTATTCCTTTTTTACTGCATCCCTTGCTCCCTCACATTGACGAATTAACACAGAAATTGCGTTGCTATGAAATATTATGGGTTCTAAGACTTCTTCTTCGAAATCGAGTAACGTTTCTATGGAAACGACAGGATTTTCTTTTGGGATACGACTATCTCTTTCCGATGCCCTATTCCTTCTTTACTGCATCCCAGGCTCCCTCACATTGAAGAGTTAACTCATAAAATGCGTCGCTATGGTATACTATCTGTTCTGTGACTTCTCCATCTAAATCGAGCAACATTTCTATGGAAACGTCAGGATTTTCTATTGGGATACGAGTATCTCCTTTCCGATGCACTATTCCCTCTTAACTGCATTCCTCGCTCCCTCACGTTGGCAAATTAACACGGAAATTGCGTCGCTATGAAATACCATTGGTTCTAAGACATCTCCTTCTAAATCGAGTATCGTATCTATGGAAACGACAGGATTTTCTTTGGCATACGAGTATCTACTTTCCGATGCACTATTCCATCTTTACTCCATCCCTCGTTCCATCACATTGACGAATAAGCACAGAAATTGCGTCGCTATGAAATACTATGGGTTCTAAGACTTCTCCTTCTAAATCGAGTATTGTTTCTATGGAAACGACAGGATTTTCTTTTGGGATACGAGTATCTCCTTTCCGATGCACTATTCCTTCTTTACTGCATCCCTCGCTCCCTCACATTGACGAATTAACACAGAAATTGCGTCGCTATGAAATACTATGGGTTCTATGACTTCTCCTTCAAAATCGAGTAACGTTTCTATGGAAACGACATGACGTTCTTTTTTAATACGACTATATCCTTTCCGATGCACTATTCCTTCTTTACTGCATCCCTCGATCCCTCACATTGACGAAGTAACACAGAATTTGCGTCGCTATGAAATACTATAAGTTCTAAGACTTCTCCTTCTAAATCGAGTGACGTTTCTATGCAAACGACAGAATATATTTTTGGGATACGAGTATCTCCTTTCCGAGGCACTATTCCTACTTTACTGCATCCCTCGTTCCCTCACATTGACGAATAAGCACAGAAATTGCGTGGCTATGATATCCAATGGGTTCTATGACTTCTCTTTCTAAATCGAGTAACGTTTCTATGGAAACGAGAGGATTTTCTTTTGATATTCGAGTATCTCCTTTCCGATGCACTATTCCTTTTTTACTGCATCCCTTGCTCCCTCACATTGACGAATTAACACAGAAATTGCGTTGCTATGAAATATTATGGGTTCTAAGACTTCTTCTTCGAAATCGAGTAACGTTTCTATGGAAACGACAGGATTTTCTTTTGGGATACGACTATCTCTTTCCGATGCCCTATTCCTTCTTTACTGCATCCCAGGCTCCCTCACATTGACGAGTTAACTCATAAAATGCGTCGCTATGGTATACTATCTGTTCTGTGACTTCTCCATCTAAATCGAGCAACATTTCTATGGAAAAGACAGGATTTTCTTTTGGGATACGAGTATCTTCTTTCCGATGCACTATTCCATCCTTACTGCAACCCTCGTTCCGTCACATTGACGAATGAGCACAGAAATTGCGTCGCTATGAAATACTATCGGTTCTAAGACTTCTCCTTCAACATCGAGAATTGTTTCTATGGAAACGACACGATTTTCTTTTGGGATACGACTAACACCTATCCGGTGCACTATTCCTTCTTTACTGCATCCGTCGCTCCCTCACATTGACGAATTAACACAGAAATTGCGTCGTTATGATATACTATGGGTTCTATGACTTCTCCTTCTAAATCGAGTTACGTTTCTATGGAAACGACAGGATTTTCTTTTGGCATACGAATATCTCGTTTCCGAAGCACTATTCCTTCTTTACTGCTTCCCTCGCTTCCTCACATTGACGAATTAACACAGAAATTGTGTCGCTATGAAATACTATGGGTTCTATGACTCCTCCTTCTAAATCGAGTAACGTTTCTATGGAAACGTCAGGATTTTCTATTGGGATACGAGTATCTCCTTTCCGATGCACTATTCCCTCTTAACTGCATTCCTCGCTCCCTCACGTTGGCAAATTAACACGGAAATTGCGTCGCTATGAAATACCATTGGTTCTAAGACATCTCCTTCTAAATCGAGTAACGTATCTATGGAAACGACAGCAATTACTTATGGGATACGAGTATCTCCATTCCGATGCACTATTCCTTCTTTACTGTATACCTGGCCCCCTCACATTGACGAATTAACACAGAAATTGCGACGCTATGGAATACTATGTGTTCTATGACTTCTCCTTATATATCGTGTAACGTTTCTATGGAAACAACAGGATTTTCTTTTGGGATACGAGTATCTCTTTTCCGATGCACTATTCCGTCTTTACTGTATTCCTCGCTCCCTCACATTGAGAAATTAGCACAGAAATTGTGTCGCTATGAAATACTATGGGTTCTATAACGTCTCCATCTAAATCGTGTAACGATTCTATTGAAACGACAGGAATTTCTTTTGTGATACGAGTATCTCCTTTCCGATGCACTATACCTTCTTTCCTGCAACCCTCGCTCCCACAGATTGACGAATTCACAATAAAATTGCGTCGCTATGAAATACTATGGGCTCTATGACTTCTCCTTCTAAATCGACTAACGTTTCTACGGAAACGTCATGATTTTCTTTTGGGATACGAGTATCTCCTATCCGATGCACTATTCCATTTTAACTGCATCCCTCGCACCCTCACATTGACAAATTAACGCAGAAATAGCGTCGCTATGTAATACTATTGGTTCTATGACATCTCCTTCTAAATCCTCTTACGTTTCTGTGGAAACAACAGGATTTTCGTTTGGGATACGGGTATCTCCTCTCCGATGCACTATTCCTTCTTTACTGTATCCCTCGCTCCCTCGCATTGACGAATTGACAGAGAATTTGCGTCGCTATGAAATACTATGGGTTCTATGACTTCTTCCCCTAAATCGAGTAACGTTTCTATGGAAACGACAGGATTTTCTTTTGGGATACGACTATCTCCTTTCCGATGCACTATGCCCTCTTTACTGCATCCCAGGCTCCCTCACATTGACGAATCAACACAGAAAATGCGTCGCTATGAAATACTATGGGTTCTATGACTTCTCCTTCTAAATCGAGTAACGTTTCTATTGAAACGAAAGGATTTTCTTTTGGGATACGAGTATCTCCTTTCCGATGCACTAATCCTTCTTTATTGCTTCCCTCGCTCCCTCACATTGACGAATTAACACAGAAATTGCGATGCTATGGAATACTATCTGTTCTGTGGCTTCTCCTTCTAAATCGAGTAACGTTTCTATGGAAACGACAGGATTTTCTTTTGGGATACGACCATCTCCTTTCCGATGCACTATTCCTTCTTTACTGCATATCTCGCTCCCACACATTGTCGAATTAACAATGAAATTGCGTCGCTACGAAATACTATGTGTTCTATGACTTGTCCTCCTAAAATGAGTAACGTTTCTATGGAAACGACAGGATTTTCTTTGCGATACGAGTATCTCCTTTCCGATGCACTATTCCTACTTTACTGCGTCCCTCGTTCCCTCACATTGACGAATAAGCACAGAAATTGCGTCGGAATGATAACATAGGGGTTCTATGACACCTCCTTCTAAATCGAGTAAGGTTTCTAGGGAAACGAGAGGATTTTCTTTTGGTATTCGAGTATCTCCTTTCCGATGCACTATTCCTTCTTTACTGCATCCCTCGCTCCCTCACATTGACGAACCAACACAGAAATTGCGTCGCTATGAAATACGATGGGTTCTATGACTTCTTCCCCTAAATCGAGTAACGTTTCTATGGAAACGACAGGATTTTCTTTTGGGATACGGCTATCTCCTTTCCGATGCACTATTCCCTCTTTCCTGCATCCCAGGCTCCCTCACATTGACGAATTAACTCATAAATTTCGTCGCTATGAAATACTATGGCTTCTATGACTTCTCCTTCTAAATCGAGTAACGTTTCTATGGAAACGAAAGGATTTTCTTTTGGGATACGAGTATCTCCTTTCCGATGCACTATTCCTTCTTTATTGCATCCTTCGCTCCCACACATTGACGAATTAACACAGAAATTGCGACGCTATGGAATACTATCTGTTAGTGGCTTCTCCTTCTAAATCGAGTAACGTTTCTATGGAAACGACAGGATTATTTTTTGGGATATGACCATCTCCTTTCCGATGCACTATTCCTTCTTTACTGAATATCTCGCTCCCACACATTGACGAATTAACAATGAAATTGCGTCGCTACGAAATACTATGTGTTCTATGACTTGTCTTCCTAAAATGAGTAACGTTTCAATGGAAACGACAGGATTTTCTTTGGGAAACGAGTATCTCCTTTCCGATGCGCTATTCCTTCTTTACTGCATCCCTCGTTCCCTCACATTGACGAATAAGCACAGAATTTGCGTCGCTTTGAAATACTATCGGTTCTAAAACCTCTCCTTCTACATCGAGAATTGTTTCTATGGAAACGACAGGATTTTCTTTTGGGATACGACTAACTCCTTTCCGATGCACTATTCCTTCTTTACTGCATCCCTCTCTCCCTCACATTGACGAATTAACACAGAAATTGCGTCGCTATGAAGTACTATGAGTTCTATGACTTCTCTTTCTAAATCGAGTAACATTTCTATGGAAACGACATGATTTTCTTTTGGTATAGGAGTATCTCCTTTCCGATGCACTATTCCCTCTTAACTGCATTCCTCGCTCCCTCACGTTGGCAAATTAACACGGAAATTGCGTCGCTTTGAAATACCATTGGTTCTATGACATCTCCTTCTAAATCGAATAACGTATCTATGGAAACGACAGGAATTTCTTTTGGGATACGAGTATCTCCTTTCCGATGCACTATTCCTTCTTTACTGCATCCCTGGCGCCCTCACATTGACGAATTAACACAGAAATTGCGACGCTATGGAATACTATGTGTTCTATGACTTCTCTTTCTATATCGAGTAACGTTTTTATTGAAACGACAGGATTTTCGTTTGGGATACGAGTATATACTTTCCGATGCACTATGCCTTCTTTACTGCATCCCTCGCTCCCACACATTGACGAATTAACACAGAAATTGCGTCGCTATGGATTTCTATGGGTTCTATGACTTCTCATTCTATATCGAGTAACGTTTCTATTGAAACGAAAGGATTTTCTTTTGGTATACGAGTATCTCCTTTCCGATGCACTATTCCTTCTTTACTGCATCCCTTGCTCCCTCACATTGACGAATTTACACTGAAATGGCGTCGTTATGAAATACTATGTGTTCTTTGACTTCTCCTTCTAAATCGAGTAACGTTTCTATGGTAACGACAGGATTTTCTTATGGTAGGCGATTATCTCCTATCCGATGCACTCTTTCTTCTTTACTACATCCATCGCTCCCTCACATTGAAGATTTAACACAGATATTAAGTCGCTATGAAGTACTATGGGTTCTTTGACTTCTCCTTCTAAATCGAGTAACGTTTCTATGGTAACGACAGGATTTTCTTATGGTAGGCGATTATCTCCTTTCCGATGCACTCTTTCTTCTTTACTACATCCATCGCTCCCTCACATTGAAGATTTAACACAGATATTAAGTCGCTATGAAATACTATGGGTTCTATGACTTCTCCTTCTAAATCGAGTAACGTTTCTATGGAAACGACAGGATTCTCTTTTGGGAGGCGAGTATCCCCTTTCCGATGCACTATTCCTTCTTTACAGCATCCCTCGCACCCTCACATTGACGAATTAACACAGCAATAGCGTCGCTATGCAATACTATGGGGTCTATGACTTCTCCTTCTAAATCGAGTAACGTTTGTATGGAAACGACAGCATTTTCTTTTGGGAGGCAAGTATCCCCTTTCCGATGCACAATTCCTTCTTTACTGCATCCCTCGCTCCCTCACTGTGTCGAATATACACTGAAATTGCGTCGCTATCGATTACTGTGGGTTCCATGACTTCTCGTTCTAATTCGAGTTTCGGTTCTATGGAAACGACTGGATTTTCTTGTGAGATTCGAGTATCTCCCTTCCGGTGCACTATTCCTTCTTTACTGCATTTCTCGCTCCCTCACATTGACGAATTAACACAGACATTGCGTCGCTAAGAAATACTATGGTGGTCTATGACTTCTCCTTCTAAATCGAGTAACATTTATATGGAAACGACAGTATTTTCGTTTGGGACGCGAGTATCTCCTTTGCGATGCACTATTCCTTCTTTACAGCATCACTGGCTCCCTCACATTGACGAATTAACACAGAAATTGCGTCCCTATGAAATACTATGGGTTCTATGGCATCCCCTTCTAAATCGAGTAACGTTTCTATGGAAACGATAGGATTTTCTATTGAAAGGCGAGTATCTCCTTTCTGATGCACTATTCCTTCTTTACTGCATCCCTCGCTCCCTCACTTTGACGAATTAACAAACAAATTGCGTCGATGTGAAATACAATGGGTTCCACGCATTCTCTTTCCCAGTAGAGTAACGATTCTATAGAAATGAAAGGATTTTCTTTTGGAGGCGAGTATAATTTTTCCGATGCACCATTCCAACTTTACTGCATCCCTCGCTCCCTCACATTGACGAATTAACACAGAAAATCCGTCGCTATGTAACACTATGGGTTCTACGACTTCTCCTTCTTAATCGAGTAACGTTTCTATGTAAACGACAGGATTTTCTTTTGGGAGGTGAGTATCTCGTTTCCGATGCACTATTCCTTCTTTACTGCATCCCACGCTCCCTCACTTTCAAGAATTAACACGGATATTGCATCGCTAAGAAATACTATGGATTCCACGCATTCTCCTTCCCAGTCGAGTTACGATTCTATGGAAATAAAAGGATTTTCTTTTCTGAGTCGAGTTTATTTTTTTCCGATGCTCAATTACTTCTTTACTGCATCCCTCGCTTCCTCTATTTGTCGAATTAACGCTGGAATTGAGTCGCGATGAAATACTACGGGTTCACGCTTTCTCCTTCCCACTCGAGTAACGTTTCTATGGCAACGACAGGATTTACTTTGGGTGCCGAGTATCTCTTTTCTGATGCACTATTCCTTCTTTACTGCATCCCACCCTCAATCACATTGAAGATTTAACACAGATATTGCGTCGCTATGAAATACTATGGGTTCTATGACTTCTCCTTCTAAATCGAGTAACGTTTCTATGGAAACGACAGGATTCTCGTTTGGGAGGCGAGTATCCCCTTTCCGATGCCCTATTCCATCTTTACTGCTTCCCTCGCTCCCTCACATTGATGAATTAACACTGCATTTGAGTCGCTATGAAATATTATGGGTTCTATGACTTCCCCCTCTAAATCGAGTAACGTTTCTATGGAAACGCCTGGATTTTCATTTGGGACGCGAGTATCACCTCTCAGATTCACTATTCCATCTTTACTGCATCCCTCCCTCCCTCACATTGTCGAATTAACACTGAAATTGCGTCGCTATGAAATACAATGGGTTCTATGACTTCTTCTTCTAAATCAGGTAACGTGTCTATGGAACCGACTGGATTTCCCTTGGGATGCGAGTATCTTATTTCAGATGCAGTATTCCTTCTTACTGCATACCTCGCTCCCTCACATTGACGAATTAACACAGATCTAGCGTCGCTATGAAATACTATGGGTTCTGTGACTTCTCCTTCTAAATCGAGTATCGTTTCTATGGAAACAGCAGGATTTTCTTTTGGGAGGCGAGTATCTCCTTTCCGATGCACTATTCCTTCTTTACTGCATCCCTGGCTCCCTCACATTGACGAATTAACACACAAATTGCGTCGCTATGAAATACTATGGGTTCTATGACTTCTCCTTCTTAATCGAGTATCGTTTCTATGGAAACAGCAGGATTTTCTTTTGGGAAGCGAGTATCTCCTTTCCGATGCACTATTCCTTCTTTACTACATCACTCGCTCCCTCACTTTGACGAATTAACACAGAAATTGCGTCGCTACGAAAAATTATGGGTTCCACCCATTCTCCATCCAGTCGAGTTACGTTTCTATGGAAATGACGGGATTTTCTATTTGGAGTGGAGTGTATCTTTTCCGATGCACTATTCCTTCTTTACTGCATCCCTCGCTCTCTGATATTGACTAATTAACACTGAAATTGTGTCGCCATGAAATACTATGGGTTCTATGACTTCTCCTTCTAAATCGAGTAACGTTTCTATGGATACGACAGGATTTTCTTTTGGGAGGCGAGTATCTCCTTTCTGATGCACTATTCCTTCTTTACTGCATCTCTCGTTTCCTCACTTTGACGAATTAACACAGAAATTGCGTCGCTATGAAATACTATGGGTTCTATGACTCCTCCTTCTAAATCGAGTATCGTTTCTATGGCAACGACAGGATTTTCTTTTGGGAGGCGAGTATCTCCTTTCCGATGCACTATTCCTTCTTTACTGCATTCCTCGCTCCCTCACATTGACGAATTAACACAGAAATTGCGTCGCTATGAAATACTATGGGTTCTATGAATTCTCCTTCTAAATCGAGTAACGTTTCTATGGGAACCTCAGGATTTCCTTCTGGGAGACGAGTATCTCCTTTCCGGTGCACTATTCCTTTTTTACTCCATCCCTCGCTCTCTCACATTTACGAATTAACACAGAAATTGCGTCGCTATGAAATACTATGAGTTCTATGACTTCGCCTTCCAAATCGAGTAGCGTTTCTATGGAAACGACGGGATTTTCTTTCAGGAGGCGAGTATCCCCTTTCCGATGCACTACTCGTTGTTTGCTGCATCCCTCGCTCCATCACAATGACGAATTAACACAGAAATTGCGTCGCTATGGAATACTATGTGTTCAATGACTAATCCTTCTAAACCGAGTACATTTTCTATGGACAGGATAGGATTTTCGTTTGGGTTACGACTATCTCCTTTCCGATGCACTACTCCTTCTTTACTGCATCCGTCACTCCCTCAACTCGACGAATTAACAGAGAAGCTGGGTCGTTATGATATCCTATGGGCTCTATGAGTTCTCCTTCTAAATCGAGTAGCGTTTCTATGGAAATGACAGGATTTTCTTTGGGAGGCGAGTATCTCCTTTCTGATGCACTATTCCTTCTTTACTGGATCTCTCGTTCCCCCACTTTGTCGAATTAACACAGATATTGCGTTGCTATGAAATCCTACGGGTTCTATGACTTCTCCTTCTAAATCGAGTATCGTTTCTATGGCAACGCGAGGATTTTCATTTGGGAGGCGAGTATCTCCTTTCTGATGGACTATTCCTTTATTACTGCATCCCTCGCTCCCTCAGTTTTACGAATTAACTCAGAAATTGCGTCTCTATGAAGTACTGTGGGTTCTATGACATCTCCTTCCAAATCGAGTAACGTTTCTATGGAAATGAGAGGATTTTCTTTTTTGATACGAGTTTCTCCTTTCCGATGCACTGTTCCTTCTTTACTGCATCACTCGCTCCGTCACATTGACGAATTAACACAGAAATTGCGTCGCTATGAAATACTACAGGTTCTATGACTTCTCCTTCTAAATCGAGTAACGTTTCTATGGAACCGACTGGATTTTCTTTTGGGAGGCGAGTATCTCCTTTCCGGTGCACTATTCCTTCTTCACTGCATCCCTTGCTCCCTCACATTGACGAATTAACACAGAAATTGCGTCGCTATGAAATACTATGGATAACACGCATTCTCCTTCTTAGTCGAGTAACGTTTCTATGGGAATGAAAGGATTTTCTTTTGGGGGTCGAAAAAAATTTTTTTTCGATGCTCTATTACTTCTTTACTCCATCCCTCGCTCCCTCTTTTTGTCGAATTAACACTGAAATTGAGTCGCTATGAAATACTACGTGGTCCACGCATTCTCCTTCCCAGTCGAGGAACGATCCTATGGAAAAGAAAGGTTTTTGTTTTGGGAGTCGAGTATATCTCCTCCGATGCACTATTCCATCCTTACTGCATCCCTGGCTCCCTCACATTCACGAATTATCACTGAAATTGGGTTGCTATGAATTGCTGTGGGTTGCATTCACTCTACTTCCCACTCGAGTATCGTTTCTATGGCAACGACAGGATTTTCTTTAGGAGGTGAGTATCTATTGTCTGATGCACTATTCCTTCTTTACTGCATCGATCGCTCATTCACTT
Organism: Schistocerca serialis cubense; assembly: GCF_023864345.2. NCBI lineage: Eukaryota > Metazoa > Arthropoda > Insecta > Orthoptera > Acrididae > Schistocerca > Schistocerca serialis. The sequence continues at coordinate 40,677,656 of NC_064638.1, read as the reverse complement.
TGACGAATTAACACTGAAATTGCGTCGCTGTGAAATACTATGGGTTCCACGGATTCTAATTTCCCAGTCGAGTAACGGTTCTATGGAAATGAAAGGATTCTCTTTTAGGAGTCGTGTATATCTTTTACGATCCACTATTCCTTCTTCACTGCATCACTCGCTCCCTCACATTGACGAATTAACACTGAAATTGAGTCGCTTTGAAATACTATGTTTTACGTGCATTCTCCTTCCCACTCGATTATCGTTTCTATGGCAACGACTAGATTTTCTCTGGGAGGCGAGTATGACATTTCTGATGCACTATTCCTTCTTCACTGCATCCCTCGCTCCCTCGCAATGACGAATTAACACAGATATTGCGTAGCTTTGAAATACTATGGGTTCTATGACTTTTCCTTCTAAATCAAGTAACGTTTCGATGGAAATGACAGGACGTTCTTTTTGGAGGCGAGTATCTCTTCTGTGATGCACTATTCCTTCTTTACTGCATCCCACGCTCCCTCACTTTGACGAATTAACACTGAAATTGAGTCGCTATGAAATACTATGGGTTCTTTGACTTCTCCTTTTAAATAGAGTAACTTTTCTATGGAAACGAGAGGATTTTCTTTTGAGAGACGAGTATCTCCTTTCCAATGCACTATTCCTTCTTTACTCCATCCCTCGCTCCCTCACAATGACGAATAAACACATAATTTGGGTCGCTATGAAATTCTATGGGTTCTATGACTTCTCCTTCTAAATCGAGTAACGTTTCTATGGCAACGTCAGGATTTCGTTTTGGGAGGCAAATATCTCCTTTCCGATGCACTATTCCTTCTATACTGCATCCATCGTTCCCTCACATTGAAGAATTAACACAGATATTGCGACGCAATGAAATACTATGGGTTCCATGATTTCTCCTTCTAAATTGAGTAAAGTTTCTATGGAAACGACAGGATTTTCTTTTGTAAGGCGAGTATCTCCTTTCCTATGCACTATTCCTTCTTTACTGCTTCCCTCGCTCCCTCACTTTGAAGAATTAACACGGAAATTGCGTCGCTATGATATACTATGAGTTCTATGACTATTCCTTCTATATCGAGTAACGTTTCTAAGGAACCGACAGGATTTTCTATTGGGAGGCGAGTTTCTATTTTCCGATGCACTATTCCTTCTTTACTGCATCCATCGCTCCCTCACAAAGACTAATTAACACACAAATTGCGTCGCAATGAAATAGAATGGGTTCTATGATGTCTTTTACTAAATCGAATAACGTTTCTATGGAGACGAAAGGGTTTTCTTTTGGGAGGTCGAGTATCTCCTTTCCGATGCACTATTCCCTCTTTACTGCATCACACGCTCCATCACATTGACGAATTAACACAGAAATTGCGTCGCTACGAAATACTATGGGTTCCACGCATTCTCCTTCCCAGTCGAGTAACATTTCTATGGAAATCAAAGGATTTTCTTTTGGGAGTCAAATACATCTTTTCCGATTCACTATTCCTTCTTTACTGCATCCCTCGTTCCCTCACATTGACGCATTAACACAGAAATTGCGTCGCTGTGAAATACTATGGGTTCCACGCATTCTCCTTCCCAGTCGAGTAACGTTTCTATTGGAATGAAAGGATTTTCTTTTGGGAGTCGAGTATATCTTTTCTGATGCACTATTCCTTCTTTACTGCATCCTTCGCTCCCTCACTTTGACGAACTAACAGTGAAATTGCATCGCTATGAAATATTATGGGTTCTACGACTTCTCCTCCTAAATCGAGTAACGTTTCTATGGAAGCGACAGGATTTTCTTTTGGAAGGCGACTGTCTCCTTTCCGATGCAGTATTCCTTCTTTACTGCATCCCTCGTTCCCACACTTTGACGAATTAACACAGAAAGGGCGTCGCTGTGAAATACTATGTGTTGCATGCATTCTCCGTTCCACTTGAGTAACGTTTCTATGGCAACGACTGGATTTTCTTTGGGAGGCGAGTAACACTTTTCTGTTCCACTGTTCCTTCTTTACTGCATCCCTCGCTCCCTAACTTTGACAGATTAACACAGAAATTGCGTCGCTATGAAATACTATGGGTTATATGACTTCTCCCTCTAAATCGAGTAACGTTTCGATTAAAACGCCTCGATTTTCTTTTGGGAGATGAGTATCTCTCTTTTGAAGCACTATTCCTCCATTACTGCATCCCTCGCCCCCTCATTTCGACGAATTAACGCTGAAATTGAGTCGCTATGAAATACTATGGGTTCTATGACTTCTCCTTCTAATAAGAATAACGTTTCTATGGTAAAGACAGGATTTTCTTTTGGGTGGCGCGTATCGCCTTTCCGATGCACTATACCTTCTTTACTGATTCCCTCGCTGCCTCACTTTGAAAAAACTAACACAGAAATTGCGTCGCTATGAAATACTATGGGTTCTACGACTGCTCCTCCTAGATCGAGTAACGTTTCTATGGAAACGACAGGATTTTCTTTTGGGAGGCGAGTATCTACTTTCCGATGCACTATCCCATCTTTACCGCATTTCTCGCTCCCTCACTTTGACGAAGTAACACTGAAACTTCGTCGCTATGAAATACTGTGCGTTTATTGTCTTTTACTTCTGAATCGAGTAACGTTTCTATGGAAACGACAGGATTTTCTTTTGGGAGACGCGTATCTCCTTTCCAATGCACTATTCCTTCTTTACTGCATCCCTCACTCCCTCACAAAGACGAATTAACACAGAAATTGCGTCGCTATGAAATAGTATGGGTCCTATGACGTCCTTTTCAAAATCGAGTAAGGTTTCTATGAAAACGAAAGGATTTTCTTTTGGGAGGCGAGTATCTCCTTTCTGATGCACTATTCCGTTTTTACTGCATTTCTCGCTCCCTCACATTGACGAAGTAACACTGAAGTTTCGTCGCTATGAAATACTATGCGTTCTATGACTTTTCTCTTCTAAATCGAGTTACGTTTCTATGGAAACGACAGGATTTTCTTTTCGGAGGCGAATATCTGTTTTCTGATGCACTATTCTTTCTTTACTGCATCCCTCGCTCTTTCACAATGACGAATTATCTTAGAAATTGAGTCGCTATGAGTTACTATGGGTTCTATGACTCCTCCTTCAAAATCGAGTAACGTTTCTATGGAAACGACAGGATTTTCTTTTGGGAGGCGCGTATCTCCTTTCCAATGCACTATTCTTTCTATACTGCATCCCTCACTCCCTCACAATGACGAATTAACACAGAAATTGCGTCGCTATGAAATAGTATGGGTCCTATGACGTCCTTTTCTAAATCGAGTAAACTTTCTATGGAAACGAAAGGATTTTCTTTTGGGAGGCGAGTATCTCCTTTCTAATGCACTATTCCTTCTTTACTGCATCCCTCGCTCCCTCACATTGACGATTTATCTTAGAAATTGCGTCGCTATGAGTTACTATGGGTTCTATGACTTCTCCATCAAACTTCGAGTAACGTTTCTATGGAAACGACAGGATTTTCTTTTGGGAGGCGAGTATCTCCTTTCCGATGCACTATTCCTTCTTTACTGCATCCCTTGCTCCATCTTCGACGAATTAAGACGGAAATTGCGTCGCTGTGAAATACTATGTGTTCCACGCACTCTCCTTCCCAGTCGAGCAACGTTTCTATGGAAATGAAAGGATTTTCTGTTGGAAGTCGAGTATATCTTTTCCGATGCACTATTCCTTCTATACTGCATCCCTCGGTCCCTCACATTGACGTATTTACACCGGAATTGAGTCGCTATGAAATCCTATGGGTTCTATGACATCTCCTTCAAAATCAAGTAACGTTTCTATGGAAACGACAGGATTTTCTTTTAGGAGGCGAGTATCCCTTTTCTGGTGCACTATTCCTTCTTTACTGCATCCCTCGCTCCCTCACTTTACGAATTAACACAGAAATTGCGGCACTATGGTATACTATGGTTTCTATGACTTCTCCATCTAAATCGAGTAACGTTTCTATGGAAACGATTGGATTTTCTTTTGGGAGGCGAGTATTTCCTTTCCGATGCACTATTCCTTCTGTACTGAATTCCTCGCTCCCTCACTTTGACGAATTAACACAGAAATTCCATCGCTATGTAATACTATGGGTTCTATGAGATCTCCTTGTAAACCGAGTAACGTTTCTATGGAAGCGAGAGGTTTTTCTTTTGAGAGGCGAGTATTTCTTTTCTGATGTCCTATTCTTTGTTTACTGCATCCCTCGCTCCCTCACTTTGACGAATTAACACAGAAATTGCGTCGCTATTAAATACTGTGTGTTCTATGACTTCTCCTTCTAAATCGAGTAACGGTTCTATGGAAACGAAAGGATTTTCTTTTGTGAAGCGAGTTCTCTTTTCTGATGCACTATTCCTTCTTTACTGCATCGATCGCTCATTCACTTTGACGAATTAACACAGAAATTGCGTCGCTGTGAAATACTAGTGGTTCCACGCATTCTAATTTCCCAGTCGAGTAACGGTTCTTTGGAAATGAAAGGATTTTCTTTTGGGTGTGGTGTATATCTTTTACGATCCACTATTCCTTCTTTACTGCATCACTCGCTCCCTCGCATTGACGAATCAACACTAAAATTGAGTCGCTATGAAATAGTATGGGTTACATGCATTCTCCTTCCCACTCGAGTATCGTTTCTATGGCAACGACTAGATTTTCTCTGGGAGGCGAGTATGACATTTATGATGCACTATTCCTTCTTCACTGCATCCCTCGCTCTCTCGCAATGACGAATTAACACAGATTTTGCGTAGCTTTGAAATACTATGGGTTCTATGACTTTTCCTTCTAAATCAAGTAACGTTTCGATGGAAACGACAGGATTTTCTTTTTGGAGGAGAGTATCTCCTCTGTGATGCACTATTCCTTCTTTACTGCATCCCACGCTCCCTCACTTTGACGAATTAACACTGAAATAGAGTCGCTATGAAATACCATGGGTTCTTTGACTTCTCCTTTTGAATAGAGTAACTTTTCTATGGAAACGAGAGAATTTTCTTTTGGGAGACGAGAATCTCCTTTCAAATGCACTATACCTTCTTTACTCCATCCCTCGCTCCCTCACAATGACGAATAAACACAGAAATTGGGTCGCTATAAAATTGTATGGGTTCTATGACTTCTCCTTCTAAATCGAGTAACGTTTCTATGGCAACGTCAGGATTTCGTTTTGGGAGGCAAATATCTCCTTTCCGATGCACTATTCCTTCTACACTGCATCGCTCGTTCCCTCACATTGAAGAATTAACACAGATATTGCGACGCAATGAAATACTATGGGTTCCATGACTTCTCCTTCTAAATTGAGTAACGTTTCTATGGAGACGACAGGATTTTCTTTTGGGAGGCGAATATCTCCTTTCCGATGCACTATTCCTTCTTTTCTGCCTCCCTTGCTCCTTCACTTTGACGAATTAAGACAGAAATTGCGTCGCTGTGAAATACTATGGGTTCCACGCATTCTCCTTCCCAGTCGAGAAAAGTTTCTATGGAAATCAAAGGATTTTCTTTTGGGAGTCGAATACATCTTTTCCGATTCACTATTCCTTCTTTACTGCATCCCTCGTTCCCTCACATTGACGCATTAACACAAAAATTGCGTCGCTGTGAAATACTATGGGTTCCATGCATTCTCCTTCCCAGTCGAGTAACTTTTCGACTGCAATGAAAGGATTTTCTTTTGGGAGTCGAGGATATCTTTTCCGATGCACTATTCCTTCTTTGCTGCATCCCTCGCTCCCTCACTTTGACGAACTAATAGTGAAATTGCGTCGCTATGAAATATTATGTGTTCTACGACTTCTCCTCCTAAATCGAGTGACGTTTCTATGGAAGCGACAGGATTTTCTTTTGGAAGGCGACTGTCTCCTTTCCGATGCAGTATTCCTTCTTTACCGCATCCCTCGTTCCCACACTTTGACGAATTAACACAGAAATGGCGTCGCTGTGAAATACTATGTGTTGCATGCATTCTCCGTTCCACTTGAGTAACGTTTCTATGGCAACGACTGGATTTTCTTTGGGAGGCGAGTAACACTTTTCTGTTCCACTATTCCTTCTTTACTGCATCCCTCGCTCCCGAACTTTGACGGATTAACACAGAAATTGCGTCGCTATGAGATAGTATGGGTTCTATGACTTCTCCTTCTAAATCGAGTAACGTTTCGATTAAAACGGCAGGATTTTATTTTGGGAAATGAGAATCTCTTTTTGATGCACTATTCCCTCTTTACTGCATCCCTCGCTCCCTCACTTTGACGAATTAACGCTGAAATTGAGTCGCTATGATATACTATGGGTTCTATGACTACCCTCAAAATCGAGTAACGATTCGATTAAAACGCCTGGATTTTCTTTTGGGAGATGACTATCTCTTTTTTGAAGCACTTTTCCTCCATTACTGCATCCCGCGCTCCCTCACTTTGACGAATTAACGCTGAAATTGAGTCACTATGATATACTATGGGATCCATGACTTCTCCTTCTAAATCGAGTAACGTTTCTATGGAAACAACAGGATTTTCTTTTGGGAGGCGAGAATCTCTTCTGATGCACTATTCCCTCTTTACTGCATCCCTCGCTCCCTCACTTTGACGAATTAACGCTGAAATTGAGTCGCTATGATATACTATGGGTTCTATGACTACCCTCAAAATCGAGTAACGATTCGATTAAAACGCCTGGATTTCCTTTTGGGAGATGACTATCTCTTTTTTGAAGCACTTTTCCTCCATTACTGCATCCCGCGCTCCCTCACTTTGACGAATTAACGCTGAAATTGAGTCACTATGATATACTATGGGATCCATGACTTCTCCTTCTAAATCGAGTAACGTTTCTATGGAAACAACAGGATTTCTTTTGGGAGGCCAGAATCTCTTCTGATGCACTATTCCATCTTTACTGCATTTCTCGCTCCCTCACTTTGACGAAGTAACACTGAAATTTCGTCGCTATGAAATTCTGTGCGTTCTACGACTTCTCCTCCTAAATCGAGTGACGTTTCTATGGAAGCGACAGGATTTTCTTTTGGAAGGCGACTGTCTCCTTTCCGATGCAGTATTCCTTCTTTACCGCATCTCTCGTTCCCACACTTTGACGAATTAACACAGAAATGGCGTCGCTGTGAAATACTATGTGTTGCATGCATTCTCCGTTCCACTTGAGTAACGTTTCTATGGCAACGACTGGATTTTCTTTGGGAGGCGAGTAACACTTTTCTGTTCCACTATTCCTTCTTTACTGCATCCCTCGCTCCCTAACTTTGACGAATTAACACAGAAATTGCGTCGCTACAAGATAGTATGGGTTCTATGACTTCTCCTTCTAAATCGAGTAACGTTTCGACTAAAACGGCAGGATTTTCTTTTGGGAGATGAGTATCTCTTTTTTGATGGCCTATTCCCCCTTTACTGCATCCCTCGCTCCCTCACTCTGACGAATTAAAGCTGAAATTGAGTCGCTATGAAATACTATGGGTTCTATGACTTCTCCTTCTAAATCGAGTAACGTTTCGATTAAAACGACTGAATTTTCTTTTTGGAGATGAGTGTCTCCTTTTTGAAGCTCTATTCCTCCATTACTGCATCCCTCGCCCCCTCACTTCGACGAATTAACGCTGAAATTGAGTCGCTATGAAATACTATGGGATCCATGACTTCTCCTTCTAAATCGAGTAACGTTTCTATCGAAACAACAGGATTTTCTTTTGGGAGGCGAGAATCTCTTCTGATGCACTATTCCATCTTTACTGCATTTCTCGCTCCCTCACTTTGACGAAGTAACACTGAAATTTCGTCGCTATGAAATTCTGTGCGTTCTATGACTTTTCCTTCTGAATCGAGTAACGTTTCTATTGAAACATCAGGATTTTCTTTTCGGAGGCGAGTATCTGTTTTCTGATGCACTATTCGTTCTTTACTGCATCCCTCGCCCCTCACATTGGCAAATTAGCGCTGAAATCGCATCGCTATAAAATACTATGGGTTCTATGACTTCTCCTTCTAAATCGAGTAACGTTTCTATGGAAACGACAGGATTTTCTTTTGGGAGACACGTATCTCCTTTCCAATGCACTATTCCTTCATCACTGCATCTCTCACTCCCTCACAATGACGAATTAACACAGAAATTGCGTCGCTATGAAATAGTATGGGTCCTATGACGTCCTTTTCTAAATCGAGTAAGCTTTCTATGGAAACGAAAGGATTTTCTTTTGGGAGGCGAGTATCTCCTTCCTAATGCACTATTCCTTCTTTACTGCATCCCTCGCTCCCTCACATTGACGAATTATCTTAGAAATTGCGTCGCTATGAGTTACTATGGGTTCTATGACTTCTCCATCAAACTTCGAGTAACGTTTCTATGGAAACGACAGGATTTTCTTTTGGGAGGCGAGTATCTCCTTTCCGATGCACTATTCCTTCTTTACTGCATCCCTTGCTCCATCTTCGACGAATTAAGACGGAAATTGCGTCGCTGTGAAATACTATGTGTTCCACGCACTCTCCTTCCCAGTCGAGCAACGTTTCTATGGAAATGAAAGGATTTTCTGTTGGAAGTCGAGTATATCTTTTCCGATGCACTATTCCTTCTATACTGCATCCCTCGGTCCCTCACATTGACGTATTTACACCGGAATTGAGTCGCTATGAAATCCTATGGGTTCTATGACATCTCCTTCAAAATCAAGTGACGTTTCTATGGAAACGACAGGATTTTCTTTTAGGAGGCGAAAATCTCTTTTCTGGTGCACTATTCCTTCTTTACTGCATCCCTCGCTCCCTCACTTTACGAATTAACACAGAAATTGCGGCGCTATGGTATACTATGGTTTCTATGACTTCTCCATCTAAATCGAGTAACGTTTCTATGGAAACGATTGGATTTTCTTTTGGGAGGCGAGTATTTCCTTTCCGATGGACTATTCATTCTTTACTGAATTCCTCGCTCTCTCACTTTGACGAATTAACACAGAAATTCCATCGCTATGTAATACTATGGGTTCTATGAGATCTCCTTGTAAACCGGGTAACGTTTCTATGGAAGCGAGAGGTTTTTTTTTTTGAGAGGCGAGTATTTCTTTTCTGATGTCCTATTCTTTGTTTACTGCATCCCTCGCTCCCTCACTTTCACGAATTAACACAGAAATTGCGTCGCTATGAAATACTGCGTGTTCTATGACTTCTCCTTCTAAATCGTGTAACGGTTCTATGGAAACGAAAGTATTTTCTTTTGTGAAGCGAGTTCTCTTTTCTGATGCACTATTCCTTCTTTACTGCATCGATCGCTCATTCACTTTGACGAATTAACACAGAAATTGCGTCGCTGTGAAATACTATGGGTTCCACGCATTCTAATTTCCCAGTGGAGTAACGGTTCTATGGAAATGAAAGGATTTTCTTTTGGGAGTGGTGTATATCTTTTACGATCCACTATTCCTTCTTTACTGCATCACTCGCTCCCTCGCATTGACGAATTAACACTAAAATTGAGTCGCTATGAAATAGTATGGGTTACATGCATTCTCCTTCCCACTCGAGTATCGTTTCTATGGCAACGACTAGATTTTCTCTGGGAGGCGAGTATGACATTTCTGATGCAGTATTCCTTCTTCACTGCATCCCTCGCTCCCTCGCAATGACGAATTAACATAGATTTTGCGTAGCTTTGAGATACTATGGGTTCTATGACTTTTCCTTCTAAATCAAGTAACGTTTCGATGGAAACGACAGGATTTTCTTTTTGGAGGCGAGTATCTCTTCTGTGATGCACTATTCCTTCTTTACTGCATCCCACGCTCCCTCACTTTGACGAATTAACACTGAAATAGAGTCGCTATGAAATACCATGGGTTCTTTGACTTCTCCTTTTAAATAGAGTAACTTTTCTATGGAAACGAGAGGATTTTCTATTTGGGAGACGAGAATCTCCTTTCAAATGCACTATTCCTTCTTTACTCCATCCCTCGCTCCCTCACAATGACGAATAAACACAGAAATTGGGTCGCTATGAAATTGTATGGGTTCTATGACTTCTCCTTCTAAATCGAGTAACGTTTCTATGGCAACGTCAGGATTACGTTTTGGGAGGCAAATATCTCCTTTCCGATGCACTATTCCTTCTATACTGCATCCCTCGTTCCCTCAAATTGAAGAATTAACACAGATATTGCGACGCAATGGAATACTAGGGTTCCATGACTTCTCCTTCTAAATTGAGTAACGTTTCTATGGAGACGACATGATTTTCTTTTGGGTGGCGAATATCTCCTTTGCCATGCACTATTCCTTCTTTTCTGCCTCCCTTGCTCCTTCACTTTGACGAATTAAGACAGAAATTGCGTCGCTGTGAAATACTAAGGGTTCCACGCATTCTCCTTCCCAGTCGAGAAAAGTTTCTATGGAAATCAAAGGATTTTCTTTTGGGAGTCGAATACATCTTTTCCGATTCACTATTCCTTCTTTACTGCATCCCTCGTTCCCTCACGTTGACGCATTAACAAAAAAATTGCGTCGCTGTGAAATACTATGGGTTCCATGCATTCTCCTTCCCAGTCGAGTAACGTTTCGACTGCAATGAAAGGATTTTCTTTTGGGAGTCGAGGATATCTTTTCCGATGCACTATTCCTTCTTTACTGCATACCTCGCTCCCTCACTTTGACGAACTAATAGTGAAATTGCGTCGCTATGAAATATTATGTGTTCTACGACTTCTCCTCCTAAATCGAGTGACGTTTCTATGGAAGCGACAGGATTTTCTTTTGGAAGGCGACTGTCTCCTTTCCGATGCAGTATTCCTTCTTTACTGCATCCCTCGTTCCCATACTTTGACGTATTAACACAGAAATGGCGTCGCTGTGAAATACTATGTGTTGCATGCATTCTACGTTCCACTTGAGTAACGTTTCTATAGCAACGACTGGATTTTCTTTGGGAGGCGAGTAACACTTTTCTGTTCCACTATTCCTTCTTTACTGCATCCCTAGCTCCCTAACTTTGACGGATTAACACAGAAATTGCGTCGCTATGAGATAGTATGGGTTGTATGACTTCTCCTTCTAAATCGAGTAACGTTTCGATTAAAACGGCAGGATTTTAATTTGGGAAATGAGAATCACTTTTTGATGCACTATTCCCCCTTTACTGCATCCCTCGCTCCCTCACTTTGACGAATTAACGCTGAAATTGAGTCGCTATGATATACTATGGGTTCTATGTCTTCTCCCTCAAAATCGAGTAACGATTCGATTAAAACGCCTGGATTTTCTTTTGGGAGATGATTATCTCTTTTTTGAAGCACTTTCCCTCCATTACTGCATCCCGCGCTCCCTCACTTTGACGAATTAACGCTGAAATTGAGTCGCTATGATATACTATGGGTTCTATGACTTCTCCTTCTAAATAGAGTAACGCTTCTATGGGAAAGACAGGATTTTCTTTTGGGAGGCGAGTATCTCCTTTCCGATGCACAATACCTTCTTTACTGCTTCCCTCGCTCCCTCACTTTGACGAACTAACAGTGAAATTGCGTCGCTATGAAATATTTTTGGTTCTACGACTTCTCCTCCTAAATCGAGTAACGTTTCTATGGAAGCGACAGGATTTTCTTTTGGAAGGCGACTGTCTCCTTTCCGATGCACTATTCCTTCTTTACTGCATCCCTCGTTCCCACACTTTGACGAATTAACACAGAAATGGCGTCGCTGTGAAATACTATGTGTTGCATGCATTCTTCGTTCCACTTGAGTAACGTTTCTATGGCAACGACTGGATTTTCTTTGGGAGGCGAGTAATACTTTTCTGTTCCACTATTCCCTCTGTACTGCATCCGTCGCTCCCTAACTTTGACGAATTAACACAGAAATTGCGTCCCTATGAAATAGTATGGGTTGTATGACTTCTCCTTCTAAATCGAGTAACGTTTCGATTAAAACGACTGAATTTTCTTTTTGGAGATGAGTGTCTCCTTTTTGAAGCTCTATTCCTCCATTACTGCATCCCTCGCCCCCTCACTTCGACGAATTAACGCTGAAATTGAGTCGCTATGAAATACTATGGGTTCTATGACTTCTCCTTCTAAAAAGAGTAACGTTTCTATGGAAAAGACAGGATTTTCTTTTGGGTGGCGAGTATCTCCTTTCCGATGCACTATACCTTCTTTACTGCTTCCCTCGCTCCCTCAAGTTGACGAATTAACACAGATATTGCGTCCCTATGAGATACTATGGGTTCTATGACTTCTCCTTCTATATGGTGTAACTTTTCTATGGAAACGACAGGATTTTCTTTTAGGAAGCGACTATCGCCTTTCCGATCCACTATTCATACTTTACTACATCCCTCGCTCCCTCACTTTAACGAATTAACACAGAAATTGCGGCGCTATTAAATACTATGGGATCCATGACTTCTCCTTCTAAATCGAGTAACGTTTCTATGGAAACAACAGGATTTTCTTTTGGGAGGCGAGAATCTCTTTTCTGATGCACTATTCCATCTTTACTGCATTTCTCGCTCCCTCACTTTGACGAAGTATCACTGAAATTTCGTCGCTATGAAATACTGTGCGTTCTATGACTTTTCCTTCTGAATCGAGTAACGTTTCTATTGAAACGACAGGATTTTCTTTTCGGAGGCGAGTATCTGTTTTCTGATGCACTATTCGTTCTTTACTGCATCCCTCGCTCCCTCACATTGACGAATTATCTTAGAAATTGAATCGCTATGAGTTACTATGGGTTCTATGACTCCTCCTTCAAAATCGAGTAATGTTTCTATGGAAACGACAGGATTTTCGTTTGGGAGGCGCGTATCTCCTTTCCAATGCACTATTCTTTCTTAACTGCATCCCTCGCTCCCTCACATTAACGAATTAACACAGAAATTGCGTCGCTATGAAATACTATGGGTTGTAAAAATTGTCCTTCTAAATCGAGTAACGTTTCTATGGAAACGAGAAGATTATCTTTTGGCCGACGCGTATCTCCCTTCTAATGCACTATTCCTTCTTTACTGCATCCCTCGCTTCCTCACATTGACGTATTTACACCGGAATTGAGTCGCTATGAAATCGAATGGGTTCTATGACATCCCCTTCAAAATCAAGTAACGTTTCTATGGAAACGACAGGATTTTCTTTTAGGATGCGATTATCTCTTTTCTGGTGCACTATTCCTTCTTTACTGCATCCCTCGCTCCCTCACTTTACGAATTAGCACAGAAATTGCGGCGTTATGAAATACTATGGTTTCTATGGCATCTCCATCTAAATCGAATAATGTTTCTATGGAAACGATTGGATTTTCTTTTGGGAGGCGAGTATTTCCTTTCCGATGCTTTATTCCTTCTTTACTGAATCCCTCGCTCCCTCACATTCACGTATTAACACAGAAATTGCGTCGCTATGAAATACTATGGGTTCTACGGCATCTCCTTCTAAATGGAGTTACGTTTCAATGGAAACGACAGGATGCTATTTTGGGAGGCGAGTATCGCTTTTCTGATTCACTATTCCTTCTTTACTGCATCCCTCGCTCCCTCACATTGACGAATTAACACAGAAATTGCGGCGCTATGAAATACTATGGTTTCTATGAATTCTCCTTCTAAATCGAGTAACGGTTCTATGAAAACAACAGGATTTTCTTTTGTGAGGCGAGGATCTCTTTTCTGATGCACTATTCCTTCTTTACTGCATTCCTCGCTCCCTGACTTAGACGAATTAACACTGAAATTGACTCGCTATGAAATACTATGGGTTCTATGAGATCTCCTTCTAAATCGAGTAACGTTTCCATGAAAACGACACGATTTTCTATCGGGAGGCAAGTATCTCCTTTCCGATGCACTATTCCTTCTTTACTTCGTCCCTCGCTCCCTCAAACTGTCGAATTAAAACAGATATTGCGTCGCTATGAAATACTTTGTGTTCTATGACTTCTCCTTATAAATGAAGTAACTTCTCTATGGAAACGACACGATTTTCTATTGGGAGGCTAGTATCTCCTTTCCGATGAACTATTCCTTCTTTAGTGCATCCCCCGCTCCCTCACTTTCAGGAATTAACACTGACATTGAGTCGCTAAGAATTACTATGGGTTCTGTGACTTCTCCTTCTAAATCTAGTAATGTTTCTATGGAAACGATAGGATTTTCTATTGGGAGGCGAGTATCTCCTTTCCGACGCACTATTCCTTCTTTACAGCATCCCTCGCTCCCTCACATTGACGAATTAACACAGAAATTGCGTCGCTGTGGAATACAATGCGTTACACGCCTTCTCCTTCCCAGTCGAGTAACGTTGCTATGGAAATGAAAGGATTTTCTTTTGGGAGTCGAGTATATCTTTTCCGATGCACTATTCCTTCTTTACTGCATCCCTCGCTCCCTCACTTTGACGAATTAACACTGATATTGAGTCGGTATGAAATACTATAGTTTCTATGACTTCTCCTTCTAAATAGAGTAACGTTTCTATGGAAACGAGAGGATTTTCTTTTGGGAGAGGAGTATCTGCTTTCCAATGCACTAATCCTTCTTTACTGCATCCCACGCTCGATCACAATAACGAATTAACACTGAAATTGCGTCGCTATGAAATACAATGGGTTCCATAATTTCTCTTCTAAATCGAGTAACGCTTCTATTGGACGACAGAATTTCTTTTGGGAGGCGAGTATCTCCTTTCCGATGCACTACTCCTTCTTTACAGCATCCCTCGCTCCCTCACATTGACGAATTAACACAGAAATTCCGTCGCTAAGAATTACTATGGGTTCTGTGACTTCTCCTTCTAAATCTAGTAATATTTCTATGGAAACGATAGGATTTTCTATTGGGAGGCGAGTATCTCCTTTCCGACGCACTATTCCTTCTTTACAGCATCCCTCGGTCCCTCACATTGACGAATTAACACAGAAATTGCGTCGCTGTGGAATGCAATGCGTTACACGCCTTCTCCTTCCCAGTCGAGTAACGTTGCTATGGAAATGATAGGATTTTCTTTTGGAAGTCGAGTATATCTTTTCCGATGCACTATTCCTTCTTTACTGCATCCCTCGCTCCCTGCCTTAGACGAATTAACACTGAAATTGACTCGCTATGAAATACTGTGGGTTCTATGAGATCTCCTTCTAAATCGAGTAACGTATTTATGGAAACAACAGGATTTTTTTTTGGGAGGCGAGTATCTCCTTTCCGATGCACTACTCCTTCTTTACAGCATCGCTCGCTCCCTCACATTGACGAATTAACACAGAAATTCCGTCGCTAAGAATTACTATGGGTTCTGTGACTTCTCCTTCTAAATCTAGTAATATTTCTATGGAAACGATAGGATTTTCTATTGGGAGGCGAGTGTCTCCTTTCCGACGCACTATTCCTTCTTTACTGCATCCCTCGCTCCCTCACATTGACGAATTAACACAGAAATTGCGTTGTTATGAATTACTATACGTTCTATGACTTCTCTTTCTAAATAGAGTTACGTTTCTATGGAAACAACAGGTTTTTCTTTATGGAGGCGAGTGTCTTCTTTCTGATGCACTATTCCTTCTTTACTGCATCCCTCGCTCACTCATATTGACGAATTAACACTGAAATTGCGTCGCTATGAAATACAATGGGTCCTATGACGTGTGCTTCTAAATCGAGTAACGTTTCTATGGAAACAAGAGGTTTTTCTTTATGGAGGCGAGTGTCTCCTTCCTGATGCACTATTCTTTCCTTACTGCATCCCTCGCTCCCTCACATTGACGAATTAACACTGAAATTTCGTCGCTATGAAATACAATGGGTTCAATGACGTGTGCTTCTAAATCGAGTAACGTTTCTATGGGAACATCAGGATTTCATTTATGGAGGGGAGTGTCTCCTTTCTGATGCACTATATCTTCTTAACTGCATCCCTCGCTCCATCTCAATGACGTATTAGTACAGAAATTGCGTCGCTATGAAATAGTATGGGTTCAATGACTTCTCCTTCTGAATCGGGTAACGTTTCACTGGAAACGACAGGATTTTCTTTTGGGAGGCGAGTATCTCCTTTCCGATGCTTTATTCCTTCTTTACTGCATCCCTCGCTCCCTCACATTAACGAGTTATCACAGAAATTGCGTCGCTTTTAAATACTATGGGTTCTATGTCTTCTCCTTCTAAGTCGAGTAACGTTTCTATGGAAACAACAGGTTTTTCTTTATGGAGGCGAGTGTCTCCTTTCTGATGCACTATTCCTTCTTTACTGCGTCCCTCGCTCACTCACATTGACGAATTAACACTGAAATTTCGTCGCTATGAAATACAATGGGTTCTATGACGTGTGCTTCTAAATCGAGTAACGTTTCTATGGGAACAACAGGATTTCCTTTATGGAGGGGAGTATCTCCTTTCCGATGCAATATTCCTTCTTAACTGCATCCCTCGCTCCCTCACATTGACGAATTAACGCAGAAATTTCGTCGCTATGAAATACTATGGGTTCTACGACATATGCTTCCAAATCGAGAAACGTTTCTATGGCAACGACTAGTTTTTATTTTGGGAGGCGAGTATCTCTTTTCTGATGTACTATTCCTTCTTTACTGCATCCCTCGCTCCGTCACATTGACGAATTAACACAGAAATTGCGTGGCTATGCATTACTATGGGTTCCATAACTTCTCCTACTAAATCGAGTAACGTTTCAATGGAAACGACAGGAATCCTTTTGGGGGCGACTATATCCTTTCCAAAGCACTATTCGTTCTTTACTGCATCCCTCGCTCCATCATATTGACGAATTATCACAGAAATTTCGTCGCTATCAAATACTATGGGTTCTATGACTTCTCCTTCTAAAACGAGTAACGTTTCTATGGAAACGACAGGATATTCTTTTGGGAGGCGAGTACCTCCTTTCCGATGCACTACTCCTTCCTTACTGCCTCCCTTGCAACTTCACTTTGACGAATTACGACAGAAATTGCGACACTCTGAAATACTATGGGTTCAGCGCATTCTCCTTCCCAGTCGGGAAACGTTTATATGGAAATGAAGGGATTTTCTTTTGGGAGTCGAATACATCTATTCCGATGCACTATTCCTTCTTTACTGCATCCCTCGCTCCCTCACATTGACGAATTAACACTGAAATTGAGTCGCTATGAAATACAATGGGTTCTATGACTTCTCCTTCTACATCGAGTATCGTTTCTATGGAAACGATATGATTTTCTTTTGGTATGCGAGTATCTCCTTTCCGATGCACTATTCCTTCTTTGCTGCATCCCCCGCTCCCTCACAATGACGAATTAACACAGAATTTGCGTCGCTATGAAATGGAATAGGTTCTATGACGTCTTTTTCTAAATCCAGTAACGTTTCTATGGAAACGACAGGATATTCTTTTCGGAGGCGACTATCGCTTTGCCGATGCACTATTGCTCCTTTACCACATCCCTCGCTCCTTCACTTTCTCGAATTAACACAGAAATTGCGTCATTATGAAATACTATGGGTTCTATGACTTACCCTTCTAAATCGAGTAATGTTTCTATGGAAGCGACAGGGATTGTTTTGGGAGGCGTGTATGACCTTTCCGATGCACTATTCGTTCTTTACTGCATCCCTCGATCCCTCACATTGACAAATTAACACAGATATTGCGTCGCTATTAAATACTATGAGTTCTATGACTTCTCCTTCTAAATCGAGTAACGTTTATATCGAAACAGCAGGATTTTCTTTTTGGAAGCGAGTATCTAATTTCCGATGCTCTTTCCTTCTTTACTGCATCCCTCGCTCTCTCACATTGACGAATTAACACAGAAATTGCGTCGTTATGAAATACTATGTGTTCTAGGACTCCTCCTTCTACATAGAGTAACGTTTCTATGGAAACGACAGGTTTTTCTTTTGGGAGAAGAGTACCTCCATTCCAATGCGCTATTCCTTGTGTACTGCATCCCTCGCTCCATCACAATGACGAATTAACACAGAAATTGCGTCGCTATGAAATAGTATGGGTTCTATGACTTCTCCTTCTGAATCGAGTAACGTTTCACTGGAAACGACAGGATTTTCTTTAGTTAGGCGAGTATTTCCTATCCGATGCACTATTCCTTCATTACAGCATCCCTTGCTCCCTCACATTGTGGAATTATCACAGAAATTGGGTCGATATGAAATACAATGGGTTCTATGACTTCTCCTTCTAAATCGAGTAGCGTTTCTATGGAAACAACAGGATTTTCTTTATGGAGGCGAGTATCTCCTTTCCGATGCTCTATCCCTTCTTTAATGCATCCCTCTCTCCCTGACATTGACGAATTAACACAGAAATTGCGTTGCTATGAAATACAATGGGTTTTATGACTTCGCCTTCTAAATCGAGTAACGTTTCTATGGAAACGACATTATTCTCTTTTGGGAGGCGAGTACCTCCTTTCCCATTCACTTTTCCTTCTTTACTGCATCCCTCCCTCCCTCACATTGACGAGTTAACACTGAAATTGAGTCGCTATTAAATACTATGGGTTGCATGCATCCTCCTTCCCACTCGAGCAACGTTTCTATCGTAACGACAGCATTTTCTTTTGGGAGGCGAGTATCTCCTTTGCGATGCACTATTCCTTCTTTTATGCATCCCTCGCTCCCTCACTTGCACGTATTAACACTGAAATTGCGTCGCTATGAAATACAATGGGTTCTATGACTTCTCCTTCTAAATCGAGTAACGTTTCTATGGAAATGACTGGATTTTCATTTGGGAGTGGAGTATATCTTTTCCGATGCGCTATTCCTTCTTCACTGCATTCCTCGCTCCCTCACATTGACGAATTATCATAGACATTGCGAGGCTATGTAATAGTATGGGTTCTATGACTTCTCCTTCTAAATCGAGTAACGTTTCAATGGCAACGACAGGATTTCCTTTTCCGAGGCGAGTATCTCTTTTCCGATGCACTATTCCTTCTTTACTGCATCCCTCGCTCCCTCACTTTGATGAATTAACACAGTAATTGCGTCGCTATGAAGTACTATGGGTTCTATGACTTCTCCTTCTACATCTAGTATCGTTTCTATGGCAACGACAGGATTTTCTTTTGGGAGGCGAGCATCTCCTTTCTGATGCACTATTCCTTCTTTACTCCATCTCTCGCTCCCTCACTTTGACGAATTAACACAGAAATTGCATCGCTATGAAATACTATGGATTCCACGCATTCTCCCTCCCAGTCGAGTAACGGTTCTATGGAAATAAAAAGATTTTCTTCTGGGAGTCGAGTATATCTTTTCCGATGCTCTATTCCTTCTTTACTGCATCCCTCGCTCCCTCACTTTGACGAATTAACACAGAAATTGCGTCGCTATGATATACTATACATTTCACGCATTCTCCCTTCCAGTGGAGTAACGTTTCTATGGAAATAAAAGTATTTTCTTTAGGGAGTCTAGTATATGTTTTCCATTGCACTATTCCTTCTTTACTGCATCCCACGCTCCTTCGCTTTGACGAATTAAGACTGAAATTGTGTTGCTATGAAATACTATGTTTTCAACGCATTCTCCTTCCAAGTCTAATAACGTTCCTATGGAAATGAAAGAATTTTCTTTTGGGAGTCGAGTATATCTTTTCCGAAGCACTACTCCTTTTTTACTGCATCCCTCGCTCCCTCACGTTGACGAATTTACACAGAAATTGCGTCATTATGAATTACTATGGATTCCACGCATTCTCCTTCCCAGTCGAGTAACGTTTCTATGGAAATGGAAGGATTTTCTTTTGGGAGTCGAGCATATCTTT
This sequence comes from Schistocerca serialis cubense, assembly GCF_023864345.2. Taxonomy (NCBI): domain Eukaryota; kingdom Metazoa; phylum Arthropoda; class Insecta; order Orthoptera; family Acrididae; genus Schistocerca; species Schistocerca serialis. The sequence continues at coordinate 40,657,841 of NC_064638.1, read as the reverse complement.
TCCGATGCACTATTCCTTTTTTACTGCATCCCTAGCTCACTCACGTTGACGAATTAACACTGAAGTTGAGTCGCTTTGAACAACTATGGGTTCCACGCCCTCTCCTTCCCAGTCGAAAAAAGTTTCTATGGAGATGAAAGAATTTTCTTATGGGAGTCGAGTATATCTTTTCCGAAGCACTATTTCTTCTATACTGCATCCCTTGCTCCCTCACTTTGACGAATTAGAACAGAAATTGCGTCGCTGTGAATTACTATGGTTTCCACACGTTCTCATTCCCAGTCGAGTAAATTTCCTATGGAAATGAAAGGAGTTTCTTTTGGGAGTCGAGTATAACTTTTCCGATGCACCATTCCTTCTTTACTGCATCCCTCTCTCCCTCACATTGACGAATTGACACGGAAAATGAGTCGCAATTAAATACTATGGATTCTATGACTTCTCCTGCTAAGTCTAGGATCGTTTCTGTGGCAACGACAGGATTTTCTTATGGGAGGCGAGTATCTCTTTTCCGATGCACTAATCCTTCGTCACTGCATCTCTCGCTCCCTTACTTTGACGAATTAACACAGATATTGCGTCGCTATGAAATACTATGGGTCCTCGAGTGACGTTTCTATGGATACGACCGAATTTTCTTTTGGGAGGAGAGTATCTCTTTTCTGATGCACTATTCCTTTTTTACTGCATCCCTCGCTCCCTCACTTTGACGAATTAACACAGAAATTGCGTCGCTATGGAATACTATGGGTTCTCGAGCAACGTTTCTTTGGAAACGACCAGATTTCCCTTTGGCAGGCGAGTATCTCTTTTCTGATGCACTATTCCTTCGTTACTGCATCTCTCGCTCCCTCACTTTGACGAATTAACACAGAAATTGCGTCGCTAAGAATTACTATGGGTTCGCGAGTAACGTTTCTATGGTCCCGATACGTTTTTATTTGGGAGGCGAGTTTCTCATTTCTGATGCACTATTCCTTCATTACTGCATCCCTTGCTCCCTCACCTGGCTCATAGACAAACAAATTGCGTCGCTATGTAATACTACGGGTTCTATGACTTCTCCTTCTAAATCTAGTATCGTTTCTATGGCAACGACAGGATTTTCTTTTGGGAGGGGAGTATCTCTTTTCCGATACACTATTCCTTCTTTACTGTATCCCTCGATCACTCACTTTGAAGAATTAACACAGAAATAACGGCGCTATGAAATACTATGGATTCCACGCATTCTCCCTCCCAGTCGAGTAACGTATCTATGGAAATGGAAGGATTATCTTTTGGGAGTCTAGTTTATCTTTTCCGATGCACTATTCCTTCTTTACAGCATCCTTTGCTCCCTCCCTTTGACGAATCAACACAGAAATGGCGTCGCTGTGAAATACTATGGGTTCCACGCATTCTCCTTCCCAGTCGAGTAACGTTTCTACGGAAATGTAAGGATTTTAGTTTGCGAGTCGAGTTTTTCTTTTCCAATGCACTATTCCTTCATTACTGCATTCCTCGCTCCCTCACATTGACGAATTATCACCGAAATTGAGGCGCTATTAAATACTATGGGTTGCATGCATTCTCCTTCCCACTCGAGTAACGTTTCTATGGCAACGACAGGATTTTCTTTTCGGAAGCGAGTATCTACTTTCCGATGCACTATTCCTTCTTTACTGCATCCCTCGGTTTTGGGAGGCGAGCATCTCATTTCTGATGCTCTATTCCTTCATTATTGCATCCCCCGCTCCCTCACTTTGACTAATTAACACAGAAATTGCGTCGCTATCAAATACTATGGATTCCACGCATTCTCCCTCCCAGTCGAGTAACGTTTCTATGGAAGTGAAAGGATTTTGTTTGGGAGTCGAGTATATCTTTTCCCATGCACTATTCCTTGTTTACTGCATCCCTCGCTCCCTCACATTGACGAATTAACACTGAAATTGAGTCGCTGTTAAATACTATGGGTTGCATGCATTCTCGTTCCCACTCGAGTAACATTTCTATGGCGACGACAGGATTTTCTTTAGGGAGGCGAGCATCTCTTTTCTGATGCTCTATTCCTTCATTATTGCATCCCCCGCTCCCTCACTTTGACGAATTAACACAGATATTGCGTCGCTATGAAATACTATGGGTTGTTTGACATCCCCTTCTAAATCGAGTAACGTTTCTATGGAAACGACAGGATTTTCTTTTGGGAGGCGAGTATTTCTTTTCTGATGCACTATTCCTTCTTTACTGCATCCCTCGCTGACTCACATTGATGAATTAACACAGAAATTGCGTCGATATGAAATACTATGGGTTCTATGACTTCTCCTTCTAAATCTAGTATCGTTTCTGTGGCAACGACAGGATATTCTTTTGGGGGGAGAGTATCTCCTTTCCGATGCACTATTCCTTCTTTACTGCATCCGTCGCTCCCTCACTTTGACGAATTAACACAGAAATTGCGTCGCTATGAAATACTGACGGTTCCACGCATTCTCCTTCCCAGTCGAGCTACGTTTCTATGGCAGAGAAAGTATTTCCTCACATTGACGAATTAACACAGAAATTGCGTTTCTATGAAGTAGTCTGGGTTCCATGCCTTCTCCCTCTGAATGGAGTAACGTTTCTGCAGCAACGACAGGATTTTTTTCTGGGAGTCGAGTATCTATTTTCCGATGCATTATTCCTTCTTTACTGTATCCCTCGTTCCATCACATTGACGAATGAACACAGAAATTGCGTCGCTATAAAATACTCTGGGTTCCATGCCTTCTACTTCTGAATCGAGTAACGTTTCTACGGCAACGACAGTATTTTATTTTGGGAGTCGAGTATCTCTTTTCTGATGCATTACCCCTTTTTAACTGTGTCCCTCGCACCCTCACATTGACGAACCAACACAGAAATTGCGTCGCTATGAAATATTCTGTGTTCCATGCCATCTCATTCTCAAGCGTGTAACGTTTGTACGGAAACAAAGGGATTTTATTTTGGGAGTCAGTTTCTCTTTTCCAATGCACTATTAATTCTTTACTGCATCCCTTGCTCCCTCACATTGACGAATTTACACAGAAATTACGTCGCTATGAAATACTCTGGTTTCCATGCCTTCTCGTTCTTATGGAGTAACGTTTCTATAATAAAAACAGGAATTTCTTTTGGGAGTCCATTATTTTTTTCTGATGCATTATTCCTTCTTAACTGTGTCCCTCGCACCCTCACATTGACGAATCAACACAGAAAATGCGTCGCTATGATATATTCTGGGCTCCACGCCTTCTCCTTCCCAATCGAGTAACGTTTCTACAGCAACGAAAGGATTTTTTTTTTTTTTTTTTTTTTTTTTTTTTGGGAGTTGGGTATCTCTTTCCGAAGCATTATTCGTTCTTTACTGCATCCCTCGCACCCTCACATTGACGAATTAACACAGGGACTGCGTCGCAATGTAATATTCTGGGTTGTAACCTCCCTACCGTAATTTTAAAAGAAAGAAAATTGACAATACTTAATAGAAATGTGGGCCAAGTGTAACCTCCCCACAAAATTTTAAAGAAAGGACGATACTAATTAGAAATGCTAATGGACATTGCTCTATGCGTAACCTGCCCACAATGAAATATACTGAAAATGGCAACAAAAATGTGAAATTCGCAATCTGACTCAAATATAAATTCCTGATGAAAAATTAAAGTCCATTCAGTGATAAGAAAATTTAATTAAACCGAAATATCGGTCTTTGGCCCTGTGTAAAAACAATCAGAATTAAAGTCTTACCTCAGAATAAATGGATGTCACATATCTGCTCTTGTTGTTGCGCACCGCTTGGAGGAACTGCATTGCAAATAATAATATTCCCTTTTTTTTTGTGATTCTAGTGAAATTTTTCTTCAAAAGAAGTGGAATGAAATGGGAAGTGCAACGAAATCTTGAGTTCAATAAAAAATTAAATTTTTGAGAAAATGCTTTTGAAATAAAAAAATTATTATTGGGAGACTTGTTGGAGAATAATTACAATAAATAAAATTTTTCATTATCTAATGATTATATTAATTAACAGTATACCTTATTCCTCATCTTGACCATTGTTGCCGACCGCCTACATCACACAACCGCACTGGGCTGCTACTACTGACCGACCGCTCTGCATGACGACTACAGACTGAGTACTGCTCTCAACTAGACAGAGCTACAGACTCGCAACGACTGACTGACTGCTACTCTGCATAGCGACAACTAACTCGCAAAGACTACTACTGACTGAGAACCGCTCGCAACACTCGCGCGGTCAAGCGCATACTCTCTGGTCACAGATGCTACAATGCCTCGCCATCGCTGCTGCGTTACATACGTGTTTCATAACCCTCCACTCGGGGGGCAAAAATTTGGCAGCGATGGTGAGTCATTTGGACTTGCCAAGCGCGGCAAAATTTTTCTTTAATTAACAAAATCCTACAACTTACAAAATATTTAAATGTTGTGCACACGCACTAAGTACAAAATATATCAGACAAGGACAAAATGTGAATACTAAACATAGTACCAAATCAGAAAAAAGTATATACAAACTTTTTGACAGATAAAGTGCACAGGCACTGAAAAAATTCTTTAGCATATGCAGAACAAATAAACAGACTGGCAAGAATAATTAGATGTAGTACATAAAGTAAATGTTGTGCACACGCACTAAGTACAAAATATATCAGACAAAGACAAAATGTGAGTACAAAACATAGTAGCAAATCAGAAAAGTATATACAAATTATTTGACAGATAACAAAGTGCACAGGCACTGAAAAAATTCTTTAGCATATTCAGAACAAATAAACAGACTGGCAAAAAATATTATGTTGACAAGTGTACATGCACTGAAAAATGTCTTTAGCATTTTCACAACAAATAAACATAATGGCAAAAAAAAAATTCATGTCCAAAGTGCACATGCACTGAAAAATGTCTTTAGTATTTTCACAACAAATAAACATAATGGCAAACATCATGTCCAAAGTGCACATGCACTGAAAAATGTCTTTAGTATTTTCACAACAAATAAACATAATGGCAAACATCATGTCGACCAGTGACATAAGTGTACTCACACTGGAGTTTAGCGAATCGAAAAATGTATAACCTATGAACATAAATGATGTTACCAAAAAAAATTTTTTCTTTATGTGACAAGAATCAGGATAGGAAAGGGAAGGATTGCATCATGGTTGTAGCACTTTAGATTGCACACAGCTGCTCTGAAAGTCCATATCTTTCCACAGTAGTACAACACCAAGTGACACAACTTGAAGTTCTTTTCCCATCAGAATTTATCAGTGTAGCCAAGACACTGAACTGTCGTAGTAATGTTCCATGTTTTCATTTTGGCAGTACATTAGGTACACCAAACAGTGGGACCATAATAATGTCTTCATCGCTCATGGTGGTGGACAGCATGTCGTGTCAACACCACACTCTTACAAGGCACACCAACGTAGAATTAGTGCAAAACCAAATATAGTGCTCCATGATCACTGGGATAAACAGGACAAATGGACATTGCAGTAATTCAGGGTAGTCAGCTTATGAGGTGAAGGACATCAAGTCACATAATATTGACAATTACAGTCTTCATTGATAGTTCGTGGCATTCATAGCCCAGTTATTGAACATTTCTGTACCAAGTATGTAGTATTACAGAAAAATGTTCATTAATTGTTTTACATAGAATCAGTAGCCTTCTTTTCCTGGTTACAAAATATTATGAAATAATCGCATTCTTTTCAATTACAGAGTATAATCAAGAATCATTAACCTTCTCCTAATTACAGTTAATTAATCATTTGTCTTTAATTAATCATTTGTCTAATTACAGTTAATTAATCATTTGTATAATTACAGTTAATTAATCATTTGTCTAATTACAGTTAATTAATTAATCATTTGTCATTTCAATATACTAAGAATTATTAGCCTTCTTCTAATTACAAAGCATTATTAAACAATCAATTACAGAGTATAATCAAGAATCATTAACCTTCTCCTAATTACAGTTAATTAATCATTTGTCATTCCAATCTATTAAGAATCATTAGCCTTCTTCTAATTACAAAGCATTATTAAACAATCACATTTATTTCCAATTACAAAGTATGAACATTGAAAACAAGAGTTAATTAATGGCATAATTAATAACAATTTCGTTGATTGACATTAATTATTGGCACTCAGTGGCCATCAAGTATTGAATAGAATAAAACATAGTTCATCATTCAGTATTATTCAGATCATTACAAAGTCATTATTAAAAATCAGTTAATTACAGTCAAATCATTAGTAATCACAGGCATTACAATAAACAGTGGCAGTTATTAGCTAGTGACAAAGCATTATTTTGAATATAGTCTCATTAAGAGGTCATTACTCGAGTGACATGCTATTCAGAGTTGATTAGTATTATTCAGAATTATCATAAACTAGTGACATTATGTGGGACTGGTAATACATTTTTTTGGTAGCAATGCATTGCGTTGGTATCGATAATTAATTGCTGAGGCATAATACTTTTTGCTTTTGACCTATTGCTGCAAATGAGGATAGGTAACGTCATTCGTCATGAGTCAGCTGTAGCAAGATTATGTAACAAGGCAGTACATGTGATCACATTTATAAATGATAAACACAAATGGGTAAAAAATATAAAAATGCAAGTACTAGAACAGGTATAATAAGTAACAGGTTTAGTAAGTATCATGAAAAGCTTCTCCTGGAAAAAATACAAAAACGGATTATTGACCTGAAAGAAGAAACGCACACTATGCTGAAAAGTAGTGAACTTCGAATTAACAGGCAGTGAAGTGTGTATAAAAATGTATTCCATAGCTGTCCTTTCCAAAACTTTCCGTCATCCTACTATGCAATATAACACCTGCTGTCAAAACAAACTGCAACAAATACTTAAATAACTACGTAGCATAAATACATTACTTCAACATTATCCTCATCTGTAAAGAAAAAACTTCATTATCCATCACTTCATTATCCATATTATCATAACTTCATTATTATCACCACCTGTAAAGAAAAACTTCATTATTCATAATACCATTTCCTTCATCATTATTCATCAGTATTCACTATCATCTGCAAAAAATCACTTCATTACTCATTACCTAACTATTCCTTATCTCTAGCATATTTCATCACTAAAACTAAGATGTGTAGTTCTCTCTGACAGCCTGCATCAATCACCTTGTATTCTGAAAGAAAAAATTAGTTAACACTGCTATTCTGTGATGAGTATAGTATAGTCTTGTTAATGCTTGTTAATCCTGATCCCTTTACTCTTCCTCATAAAGTTATTGCATCTCCTTTCGTTTATTCCGTAGGTGAAATTCCCATTTATGTTAAATTTATTTCTTAGAATCATCATTCCTTTCTGAAATTGATGAACAAAGATTAATGTCTTGCATTTAAATCCTATACCCACTAAATAATGACTGGTTTATGGTGACACAATTAACCATACAGCATAACATGACAGAAAACGTAATATGTCCAAGACATTGACAGTGTTCGGATGCGAAAAAATGTACACAGAATAATACAATGCAGTAGCAAAAAAAAAATGTGAAACAGTCACGATGTTGAGATGTCATAAGGCAAAAAAAAAAAATGTCAAAGTCGACTGGTGTGTGTTATATCTTAACTATTTCATAGTGCATACAAACAAAACTGGAGTACAGTCATATACACAAAAAAAATGGAAAATGTGCACGGTCTGATGTGTAACGACAAGAAAAGCGACCTGCTAACCTTACCTTGCCGGGCACTTGCCAAAAAAAAAAAAATATGATAATCATCAATAATTCGTCAGGTGAATTAATTGCATTAGTAAATGGCATCATAGTGTGTTGAATCATACAGTGGTTTCACTCAATAAACGGTTTAATGTTTGAGATATGGTGATTGCCTTTCGATTTTCTGGTTCTCAAAGTTTCGACGTGTACAACATTGGGGTGAGGGATGCTGCGAATCCGATACGGACCTGCGTATAGAAGTTCAAATTTACTGCACTTACCTTTTAATTTGCTGGATAAATAGTGTGTACGTACTAATATCTTCTGTCCAACGTGAAAGTCGCGGCGTGTACAAACCTGTTTTTGCTGTCTTCTCCGGCGCTCTGCGGCACGTTTGATGTTGTTCAGCGCAATGTCAATTATTTCGTGGTGTCGTAGGCGACGATTTTTGGGGAATTCTATTAATTCTTTAATTTTGTTCGGTGGTTCAACGTTTTTCAGTATAACAGTCGGAGATAGCATAGTGGATTCATTTGGAATGGAATTAATTACATCTTGGAATGAGAGTATGTGTGTATCCCAATCAATATGTCTTTTGTGGCAGTATATTCTGCACAGCTTACCAATTTCCTTCATTAATCTTTCACAAGGGTTCGAAGAAGCGTGGTACTTGGATATATAGATCGGAGAAATGTTTCTAGCTCGTAACATGCGTGTCCATACACTACTACGAAATTGAGATCCATTATCAGAAATTACTTTCATTACATGCCCTACATGAAATAGAAAATGTTTTACAAATGCTTTCGAAACAGTTTTAGCAGTAGCTTTGCGTAACGGAGTGAAAGTAACAAATTTTGAAGTGAGCTCAACAGCGACAAAAATGTAGCAAAAACCTCTGTTAGTTCTCGGAATCGGACCAAAAATATCTACTGCGGCCATGTGTCTTAATTTCACAGGTATAATGGGATATAAAGGAGGAATATGTGAAGTGGTGTCTGATTTAGCTTTCTGGCAAATTTTACAAGACGCTAAAACTCGTCGTATACGTTTTTCCATGTTGGTAAAATAACAGTTCTGTCTCAGTATAAGAAAACATTTTCGTGCTCCGTAATGTGCGTAACTTAAATGAGTGTACCAAATTAGTTTGTTAACCAGTTCGTCAGGAATGCATAATAACCAAATGTTGCTGTCAGGATGAGAGCGGCGAAACAGAATGTCATTGCGTACAGTGTAGTGGTTCCTAATCGTAACATTTTTCCTATCTTGCCAAAGGTGTTTAATTTCTTTCCACACATTGTCCTTATTTTGTTCTTGTGCTATGTCCTGTAATGACGATGAAATAAAATTTTCAAATGCAACCTGCTGAATGTACATGACACTGAAATTTGCTTTGCAGAAGTTGGTTGCTACGTCTTGCTGATTGTTACTGAGAGAACGCGATAGTGCGTCTGCTATAACATTTTGCGTACCGGGAATGTGAACAATCGTAAAATTAAATTCCTGTAAATACAGCTTCCATCTACTTAATCTATCGTGAGTGAATTTAGCTGAAAGTAAAAATTGTATCGCTCTATGGTCTGTGTAGACGGTGGTATGTCTGCCGTAAAGAAAGTGCCTAAATCTCGTGAAAGCCCATACAACACATAATGTTTCAAGTTCTGTGACGGAATAATTTCGTTCAGCAGGTGACAAAATGCGACTTGCAAATGCGATGTTTTTAATTACTGTAGAACCATCTTCTTCTATTTCCTGGAAAATGTGTACGCCTAAAGCGGTGTTAGAACTGTCGGTAGCAATGGAAAAATTTCTAGTAAGATCTGGATGCGATAAAAGTGGTGCATTCAACAAAGCATGTTTCAGGTTCATGAATTCAGAGTGTGCTTGCTTATCCCAAGACCAAATACTGTTTTTACCTGTTAATTGGCATAGTCTAGGCGTGTCTAAAGCAGAATGATGAATAAATTTACGAAAAAAGTTAATTAAGCCCAAAAAACTGCGTAATTGCTTTTTTGTTGTAGGAACAGTAATGTCACGTAGAGCTTGAAGTTTTTCCGGATCAGGTGCAATGCCTTCTGCTGAAATTACGTGTCCAAGAAATTTTATAGAAGTTTTGCCAAAGTGCGATTTACTGAGGTTAACTGTGAGTCCTTGTGCATGAAAAGTTTGTAACAGTTGTTCAAGAATCATATTGTGTTCAGACCAGTTAGCTTCTGCGACAAGAATATCGTCTACATACGTCGTAATTCTGTCTTTAAGTTCTGTCGGAAGTATTGTGTTCAAACCGCGAATAAAAGCTGCAGAAGAAATAGTTAAGCCGAACGGTAGTTTGCAAAATTGATAACAGTCGCCGAAACAGAGAAAAGCTGTATATTTTCTACAATTCGGATGAAGTTGAATTTGCCAAAATCCCGATTTCAAATCTAATGTGGAATAAATAGCTGTACCGTGAAATTTCTGTAAAAGTTCCTCTAATGTCTGTGGTCGATCTGTTTCATTAATAATAATGTCATTAATGTGACGTGAATCAAGTACAAGGCGAAGTGAGCCATCTTTTTTCTTAACAATATGTAGCGGGTTTATGTACGGACTAACTGCTGGTTCTATAATTCCTTGGTCGAGCATATCCTGCAATTCTTTTTTAACCTGTTCTCTGTGAATGTATGGAATAGGATAATGCTTTGCTTTAAATGTGTCGTGCGGTTTGACTTGAAATTCATACATAAAGCCGGACATAGTACCAGGAATGTTGTCGAAAACTGGAGCTTGCTGTAAAAGAATTTTGTGTAATTGCGTTCGTTCGTCGTCTGTACTTGCACTGCTCTCTTTAACCTTATCAGAAATCAATTGCATTACGTCGTAGTCAGCTTCGTCTGGAGTACTATAGTTGTGTACGTACGTATCCGTGAACAATGTGGGATTACAGTCTATGTTACGTGTTGCGGAAATGACCTCTGTGCGGTTAATTGTTTGTTCTTCCGCAGATAAAGAGTGCTGAAATTCTAAAGCAAGTTGTACATTTTCATCCTTTAACATTAAATAAGAATTCTGAAAATCAATAACTGCGTCGTGTTGTACCAGAAAATTCGTACCTAAAATAACGTCTGTTGTCAATAAAGGCACAATCCAAAAATTAGAGTGAAAAGTATGACCTCCAATACAAAATGATAAATGCGTCTGTAATTTAACGTCTACACCTTTACTCGATACTGCTCCTTTCACTTTTGTTTTGCCTAAAGGTAACGTCGGATAAGTATTCTCTTTGTTGCACTCGTTGAAAGTCTCCTCATTAATTACTGATATTGGTGATCCGGAATCAATTACTGCTGAAAATTTCGATGAACCAATTTTAATTTCGATAACAGGATGTGAAATGGTTTTCTGAATAACTGGTCTTTCCTGTAAAAGAGTGTCTCTGATGTCGTCAAAAGTAATTACATTTTCGTGAACAACATTTTGCGTGTCAGAGGTAGTGCTTGTGTTATTAGAAGATGCGTCCTGTGCAGTATTTAGTCAGATTCTATCTGACGTGTTATTATTATTAGGAGGATTCTGTGGCATTTCGACTATTTGAACTGTCCTATTACTTCTTCCAGGCGTGTTACGCTCTGGATGGTACCTACTGTCGGGTTCATTCACGAGAATATGTTCTTGCGTATGATTTTGCTGTTGGTATGACCGACTGTTGTTAGATGTTCGCTGAAAATTGTCCTCATTATTTTTACGTCTGTCGTAATAGTCATTCCTATACGGTGCATTACGATAGGAATTGAAATACTGTCTTCTTTGTACATAGTTGTTTCTCTGCTCCCGTGCGTTACTATTTGTTGGACCAGGGACTATGCGTCCACGCGGCGAAACATTAAAGCCTGGTTGACCTTGTGTATGCCATTGTTGGTTAGGTATCCTAACCGGCTGGTTTTGATGTTGTTGTTGTGAAACACCTCTATTGTTACTAAAGTGTTGTTCCTGTTGCTGAAAATTTTGACGGTATTGATAATTAGAATTTTGCCTGTTATTAAAGTTCTGGTAGTTATCGTTCCTAAAGCGTCTGTTATCTTTCCGATTGAAATTACGTCCCTGATCATAATTGCAGTACTGTTGTTGACCTTGGTTGTTACTCGAAAAGTTTTTGTTTACAAAAGAATAATCGGATTGCTGTACTTCCAAGAGCTGTAAAAGATCTCTGAATGCTGAAATGTTTTCTTTTTGTTGGCCTGTTAGAAGCGACACTCGTAATGACCGTGGTAATTTGGAAATGCATAATTGTATAAGTGCAGATTCACTGTACGGTTCACTTAGGTACTGATTTTGTTGGACCATATGCTCAAAAAATTGCGTTACACTGGGAAAATTTGAGTTCTCGTAGTTTGGCAAACTAATTAGTTGGTCTTTAATTCCGCGCTGTGTTGTCTTCGACCAGTACGCTGACAGAAAAGCATTCTGAAATTCCTCTACCGAGTAACACTGTCTCGCGATCGGTCTCATACGAGTTGCCGGTTCGCCTTCCAAAAAACTGCAAATAAATTCAAGTTTATGTGTTACAGGCCAAGTCGGTGGAAGAGCAAAACTAAACTGTTGAATCCAATCCAGTGGGTGAATCTGCGTTCTATCGTTTTTGAAAACCTTAAACTTTCTCACTGACAGAAAATGTTTGTAGTCGAAGTTATCATCTCTGCATGATGGAACAGGTTCAGAATCGTAAGAGTATCTATTGAACTGTGGTTGTTCGGAATCTAAGTCCCGTACTCTCTGCAGATTACCCAAATTATACGCGCTGCGTGAGTCTGATACATGTTCATAAAGTGGCGTCTGTTGTGTATTATTAACAGAAGTGTTTTTCATTTCTGTTACTTCTTGTTGTAAATTTGATAACTTCCTACGTAACGTGTTGTTAGATGAATCAATCTCATTAATTGTCTGCTGTAAATTTTGAAATTCAGGCGTTTGGATAAATGAAACCGGGGCAGTATCGTCTGATTTATTGTCATTAGTATTTTCGATAGCATCAATACGACTGGCCAATTCATCACATTTTTCAGTCAGTATTTTAACCTGATCATCGGTTTTAGAATCAGACGCATTAATCTGTATTTGCAACTTGCGCGTAGTTTCGCTCAGTTTTTTAACATCACCTTTGATAACATCACTATCCCGTGTTAGATCTAATTGCTCGAATCTATCTGTCACTGTTTGAATATTTACTGTGTGAGTATCTGTTTTTGATTTAAGGTCAGAAATTTCATCCCGTAATTCGGCGTTCAATTGTTCTATGGTATTAATTTTGTCGGACACTGTAGTAATATTATTGTCTACATACGTCTTCGCTTTCGCGAATATTTTACGTTTGTCCTCTTGTCTTTGTGCAGTGATTGTTTCCATGACTTGTCGTTTTACTTTGTTTTGATCCTGAATAAATCTGCGGAAACGCGTATCACTGTTCTGTATGTGCTGATTAAAGCGCTCGTTAATCTGAGTGTTCTGCTGTTCGAATTTCGTGTCTATCTTTGCGTCCATAGCGCGCGAAAGTTCTACCGTCATTGCTCTAAACTCGTCCCGTAATTGTGCAGCTTTTTCAGAGCATTGTTTAGCGACTCCGCTAATTTCGTCTCTGAGTGTTTCTGTTGCGACTGTTTGCATTTCTCTTAATTCTTGCGCAACAGATTTAATTTCTTCGCTATTTTTTTGTGAACACGCCTCAATTTCTGCGCGCAGCTGTTCCTTAGTGTCATGGCACTGCGTGGCAACGGCTGTAATTTGTTCACTAAGTTTGTCTTGTTTTTTGTCATTATTGTCAAGTTTTTCATTTAAGTGTTTGTTATCTTCCCTAAGTTGTTTGAGATCTTTACTACTGTTGTCTTGGTTTTCCATTATTTGGTTAATTCGTTGTAGCAATAGTGTCATAAATTGATCCGAACCAAAATTAGCATTTCTATTCTCAGTACTGTTTAATGATGTACCTGCAGTTGTCGCACTTTGTGTGACCATTTGGTCATTTTGCAACTTACAAAAAGGATTATCAGCCCGATGTACACTGTCACTCACTATTTCGGAATTAAATAAATCCGTCTTACTTTGTGTATCCTGTTCATTTTCATTAGACAAATTCGTCTGTTTGTCACTTAAATTTTCCAAATCGGGTCTGTTAAGCTCGGCAGCGCTCATTATCATAGAGCATTCTGCGTCATCAATTGTCGTCAAGTTAACAGACGAGACAGTTGAGTTCGTTTGTTCATCATTAAGGTGAAAGTCATCATTAGTGGTTGGAATGCACTGATTGTTAGTGAACGCAGGATTGTCATCATTACGTTGCGTATCACAATTACTATCGGTCACGTTGTTTAAGTCGGTAATTTCATTCACAATACTTCGCGATACACTATTCACAGTCTTTCGCGGCATTTTTACAATAGTCAAAATTTTTCACAAAGCAAATAAGCACAATGCAAAAGCAACACACAAATACAACAAAGCAGCAAATTGCCGTTGACCTGTACAAAGAAAGTCACAATATTATTAAAAGCGTTGCGCCAAATCCTAATTATCTAAGCAAATAAGAGCAGATATCTGACTGTCGCTCAAAAGACTCTCAACGAAATACGATCCTGGACTGGGTGTCGCCAAGTGTAACCTCCCTACCGTAATTTTAAAAGAAAGAAAATTGACAATACTTAATAGAAATGTGGGCCAAGTGTAACCTCCCCACAAAATTTTAAAGAAAGGACGATACTAATTAGAAATGCTAATGGACATTGCTCTATGCGTAACCTGCCCACAATGAAATATACTGAAAATGGCAACAAAAATGTGAAATTCGCAATCTGACTCAAATATAAATTCCTGATGAAAAATTAAAGTCCATTCAGTAATAAGAAAATTTAATTAAACCGAAATATCGGTCTTTGGCCCTGTGTAAAAACAATCAGAATTAAAGTCTTACCTCAGAATAAATGGATGTCACATATCTGCTCTTGTTGTTGCGCACCGCTTGGAGGAACTGCATTGCAAATAATAATATTCCCTTTTTTTTTGTGATTCTAGTGAAATTTTTCTTCAAAAGAAGTGGAATGAAATGGGAAGTGCAACGAAATCTTGAGTTCAATAAAAAATTAAATTTTTGAGAAAATGCTTTTGAAATAAAAAAATTATTATTGGGAGACTTGTTGGAGAATAATTACAATAAATAAAATTTTTCATTATCTAATGATTATATTAATTAACAGTATACCTTATTCCTCATCTTGACCATTGTTGCCGACCGCCTACATCACACAACCGCACTGGGCTGCTACTACTGACCGACCGCTCTGCATGACGACTACAGACTGAGTACTGCTCTCAACTAGACAGAGCTACAGACTCGCAACGACTGACTGACTGCTACTCTGCATAGCGACAACTAACTCGCAAAGACTACTACTGACTGAG
This sequence comes from Schistocerca serialis cubense, assembly GCF_023864345.2. Lineage (NCBI taxonomy): Eukaryota > Metazoa > Arthropoda > Insecta > Orthoptera > Acrididae > Schistocerca > Schistocerca serialis. Next base: position 40,642,644 of record NC_064638.1, on the reverse strand, counting down.
AACCGCTCGCAACACTCGCGCGGTCAAGCGCATACTCTCTGGTCACAGATGCTACAATGCCTCGCCATCGCTGCTGCGTTACATACGTGTTTCAGGGTTCATAGCCATCTCCTTCGGGATCGAGTTACATTTATACAACTATGACTGGCTTTCCTGTTGGGAGTCGAGTATCTCTTTTCTGATGCATTATTGCTTCTTAACTGTGTCTCTCGAACCTTCACATTGTCGAATCAACACAGAAATTGCGTCGCCACGAAATATTCTGGTTTCCATGCCTTCTCCTTCCCAATCGAGTGACCTTTCTTCGGCGACGACAGGATTTTCTTTTGGGAGTCCAGTTTCTCTATTCCTATGTATTATTCCTTCTTTACTGCATTCCTCGCTTCCTCACATTGCCGAATTAACACATGAACTGCGTCGCAATGAAACACTCTGGGTTCCATGCCTTCTCGTACTGAATCGAGTAACGTTTGTACGTCAACGACAGGTTTTACTTTTGGGAAGCGAGTATCACTTTTCCGAAGTATTATTCCTTCTTCACAGTGTCCCTCGCACATTCACATTGACGAATCAACACAGAAATTGGGTCGCTATGGAGAACTCTGGGTTCCATGCCTACTCCTTCTGAATAGAGTAACGTTTCTACGGCAACGACAGGATTTTCTTTTGGGAGCCGAGTATATCTTTTCCGATGCATTATACCGTCTTTACTGCATCCCACCCGCCCTCACATTGACGAATTAACAGAGACATTGCGTCGCTATGAAAGACTATGGGTTCCATGCCTTCTCCTTCCCAATCGAGTAACGTTCCTACGGCAAAAACAGGTTTTTCTTTTGGGAGTCGGTTATCTCTTTTCTGATGCATTATTCTTCCTTTACTGCATCCCTCGCTCCCTTACATTGACGAATTAACACATCTGGTTTCCATGCCTTCTTCTGAATCCAGTAACGTTTCCACGGCAACGACAGGATTTTCTTTTGGGAGTCGAGTATCTATTTTCCGATGCATTATTCCTTCTTTACTGCATCCCTCGCTCCCTCATTGACGAATTAACACTGAAATTGCGTCGCTATGAAATACTCTGTGTTCCATGAATTCTCCTTCGGAATCGGTTAATGTTTTCTACGGCAACGAGAGGATTTACTTTTGGGAGTCGAGTATCTCCTTTCCTCTGCATTATTCATTTTTATTGCATCCCTCGCTCCCTCAAATTGACGAATTAACACAGGAATTGCGTCGCTATGTAATACTCTGGGTTCCATGCCTTTTCCTTATGATTCGAGTAACGATTTCATGGCAACTAGGGGATTTTCTTTTGGGATTCGAGTATCTCTTTTCTGATGCTTTATTCCTTCTTCACTGTGTCCCTCGCACCTTCACATTGATGGATCAACACAGAAATTGCGTTGCTATGAAATATTTTGGGTCCCATGCCTTCTCATTCCCAATCGAGTAACGTTCCAACGGCAACGACAGGATTTTCTTTTCGGAGTCGGGTATCTCTTTTCTGATGCATTATTCTTTCTTTACTGTATCCCTCGCTCCCTCACATTGACAAAATAACACGTCTGGTTTCCTTGCCTTCTCCTTCTGAATCGAGTAACGTTGCCACGGCAAAGACAGGATTTTCTTTTGGGAGTCGAATATCTCTTTTCCGATGCATTATTCCTTCTTTACTGCATACCTCGCCCCCGCGCATTGACGAATAAACACAGAAATAGCGTCGCTATGAAATACTCAGGGTTCCATGCCCTCCCCTTCTGAATCGAGTAACGTATCTATGGCAACGACAGGATTTTGCTTTGGGAGTCGAGTATGTCTTTTCCGATGTATTATTCCTTCTTTGTAGCATCCCTCGCTCCCTCACAATTAAGAATTAACACAGAAATGCGTCGCTATGAAATACTCTGGTTACCATGACTTCTGCTTCGGAATCGAGTAATGTTTCTACGGAAACGAAAGGATTTACTTTTGGGTGTCCAGTATCTCTTTTCCTTTGCATTATTCCTTCTTTATTGCATCCCTCGCTCCCTCAAATTGACGAATTAACACAGAAATTCCGTCGCTGTGAAATATTCTGGGTTCCATGCCTTCTCCTTCTGAATAGAGTATCATTTATACGGCAACGACAGGATTTCCTTTTGGGAGTCGAGTATTTCTCTTCTGATGCATTATTCCGTTTTAACTGTGTCCCTCGCACCTTCACACTGACAAATTAACATATAAATTGCGTCGCTAGGAAATACTCTGGGTTCCATGCCTTCTCCTTTTGAATCGAGTAACGTTTTTTTACGGCAACGACAGGATTTTCTTTTAGGATTCGAGTATCTCTTTTCTGATGCATTATTCCTTCTTAAATGTGTCCCTCGCACCTTCAAATTGTCGAATCAACACAGAAATTGCGTCGCTATGAAATATTTGGGTTCCATGCCTTCTCCTTCGGAATCGAGTAACGTTTCTACGGCAACGACAGGATTTTCTTTTGGGCGTCGAGTATCTCTTTTCCGATGCATTATTCCTTCTTTACTGCATTCCTCGCTCACTCACATTGACGAATTAACGCAGAAATTGCGTCGCTATGAAATACTCTGGGTTCTATGCCATCTCCATCTGAATCGAGTAACGTTGTTGTATTGCTAGAGAAGGCCGAAATGCACGCGTCAAACTCACGCAGGCTGGCGTGAGGTCTGAAACAGGATACGGAATGAATGCTATAAAGTAAAGTACGTAGCTGCTGGAATACTTAACTTTAATCCATCATTTGTATACATCATTCTTGACGGTACGTTATAAAGAATATAAACTCTTAATGGCGCCTTGCTAGGTCGTAGCCATTGACTTAGCTGAAGGCTATTCTAACTGTCTTCTCGGCAAATGCGAAAGGCTTCGTCAGTGTAGTCGCTAGAAAATTCGTCCGTACAACTGGGGCGAGTGCTGTCTCTCGAGACCTGCCGTATGGTGGCGCTCGGTCTGCTATCACTGACAGTGGCGACACGCGGGTCCGATATGTACTAATGGACCGCGGCCGATTTAAAGCTACCACCTAGCAAGTGTGCTGTCTGGCGGTGACACCACAAACGTTCCTACGGAAACGATAGGATTTTCGTTTGGGAGTCATCTCTTATCCGATGCATTATTCCTTCTTTACTGCATCATCGCTCCCTCACATTGACAAATTAACTCAGACACTGCGTCGCTATGAAATACTCTGGGTTCCATGCCTTCTCCTTCTGAATCGAGTAACGTATCTCCGGCAATGACAGTATTTTCTTTTGGGAGTCGAGTATCTCCTTTCTGATGCATTATTCCTTCTTAACTATGTCCGTCGCACCCTCACATTGAAGAATCAACACAGAAATTGCGTAGCTATGAAATACTCTCGGTTACATGTCTTCTCATTCTGAATCGAGTAACGTTTCTACGGCAACGACAGGATTTCTTTTGGGAGTCGAGTATCTCTTTTCCAGTGCATTATTCCTTCTTTACTGCATCCCTCGCTCCCTCGCATTGACAACTTAACACAAAAATTGCGTCGCTATGAAACACTCTGGGTTCTACGCCTTGTCCTTCTGAATCGAGTAACGTTTCTACGGAAACGACGGGATTTCCTTTCTGGAGTCGAGTATCTCTGTTCCGATGCATTATTCCTTCTTTACTGCGTCATTCGCTCCCTCATATTGACGAAATAACACAGAAATTGCGTCGCTATGAAATACTCTTGATTCCATGCCTTCCCCTTCGGAATCGAGTAACGTTTCTACAGCAATGACACGATTTTCTTTTGGGAGTCGAGTATCTCTTTTCTGATGCATTATTCCTTCTTAACCGTGTCCCTCTCTAGCGTTAAAAGGTTTTTTGCTTTTCACACTTAACCAAAAATAACATTGATGATGATAATTTATTTCAATGTTTGCTGACAAGATAAAGAATGCAGCCTTTAACACTAGATTGCGTACTCATGGCAGTTCTCCTTGGCCGTTTTTTGGTACGAGTTGGAAAGAGAGAAAAATTAATGAATGATCGCTGATGCGTCGGTTCTCGATTGTGTTCAGGAGATGTACAGATTGATTGCGCGAAAATAGTTTCTCAAATGACCTCTTAACCCGGATTGCTTTCCCGCAATCAGACTCTTCAATGAAATTACCTAAGGGACCTATTTGAATAATAAAAAAAAATTGGAAATGAATGCAAAACAGTGAAATTTTGTAAAACAAGTTGTAAGATCGGAAATTCAACACATTAATGGTCTCCCAAATACAATCGAGACACCGCGATAAAGAGCGAACCTGCAACAAAGTTCATTTAAACAAATACATTATTTGTGGTTAATTTAAAGAAAAGAATAAGTATAGAGTTTCTGTACAGTGAAGCATCAATATATTCTCAAAGAACAAAGGCGTTAAACTATAAAAATTAAAAAAATTTTCAGTGAATACAAAACTTCCATTTTTTATGTTTTTCTCATAAATGGAGCTGCTTTTGTATGTGTGGTATTTTGTAAAAATTAAATGTCCTGGCGTGCGCGTAAGAATTTTTTATCGTCACAAGGTTTACAAAAGCGTTTTCTTTCTTGATGATAACGTGGTTTTTCACACTAAATGAAATATAACTTGTAGCGGTACTACACAACACGTCTTAACAAGTCGGCGACCAAACATCAAAAGTAATGAAGTACATGTTAACATATCGGCGACCAGAAGTACAAATAACTATAAAGACTCTAGAATTTTCCTAACAAATGATAAATTGTTATTTCTTCTGTTTCGCAGCTTCTTGCTATCAAGCGCAGCGGCAATGATTTTAAATATCTGCGACCAGCGAGTCATAGTGTTTAAAAGTACTTTTTAAACGCTGGCCGCGCGTCTTGGTATAAGCGCACATTATAGATTTCGTTCCCTTACTCTCGTGTTGTCATGCTTATCATCATTACAAATTACGCCTCGGTGGCTGTCCTTTTCTCATATGCAAAATGTCTGAAATCCAATAATATCACATTGCTTCCCGCGTGAGGAGCGATGACTCCGTCAGGATCATCGCGACTCACGCGTAGTCGTGATATTATTGCTTTCGTGAAACAAGTTAGTATTACTTGCAAAAATTCTTTACAATAGATTTTGCACACTACATCAGGGAAAGTGGTTAACATACAGAGTATCAGGTAAGTATATTCGTACGACTGAAATTGATAGCAATTTGTCCATAGTGTAACTACATGACAATTGAACTGTGCTCTTTCTAATGTATTGTACAAGGATAACAAATGTTCATTTCTCGGTAAAAGATAATGAAATTAAGATAAAGATACACATACATAGATACATTATACATGGCATAATAAATATTAAAAAATAACAAAGAAATAAATTGCTTGACTTCGCAGGAAGTCTGGGTGCTGTGTACACTCGTGGAAAAAATATGTTACAAAAAAATTGACATTCTTGTTTTACAATGATATATTACAGGAATATTTTTGTCTTTGTTTCGTCGAAGATTTCTTTCAGTAAATACGTAGCACTTTACATATTTGTGGCTTTCATGACCTGCAAAAAAAAAATATGTTTTACTACACTTGGGTAGGTATGAGTTGCACTGGGAGTGGTAGAACTTCGGGTATAAATGATAGCACTGCGCTTGAGTGGGGAAATTGATTACACTTTCACAGTGGAGGAAAAGTAGGGCATCACTTTCACTGTGGAAGTTGGAGTAGTTGTCGGCGTGTGATGTTGCGTTGGAAATACGTCGTGGGTCAGGAACTGGAAGATTGGTTCTGCAACATGTTGAGCCGTGTGGTGGGGGTCTCTATTTCACTTGACACATGTCCGTGCTTCCATTTATGTTTTCGTACATGAAAAATACAGAAAAAAAATCTGTATTAGAATGTGCTTACTTTCTAATAACTTAGTCTAAAAGAAAATTGGATTAGGTAAGGATAACAATTGTTTATGTACATAAGGTCTCATTCTCTTAGGAATGCTTGGTTCTCATATTTATCTATTTTCTGGTTTTATTTGGTTCGACACGTTTTCGTCATTACTCGGCCTGGTCAGTAAATTCGGTAGCAACTGTCAAAATCGAGCTTAAGACTCTTCCGACTAGAGTCTTTAAAATTTCACAAGGTACATGAGTGCTTAATTCATTGCTTTATCATATTTTATTTTGAATGCATTTCAAACACATTTGGCATTCGCGCTCGTTGTGCAAAGAAAAATTGATTGTTGAGCGCTCAGCGTGCACAGTGTTACGTCCGTTGGTCACAATCACGTGATAATAACTTGAGAGTTCCACAACGCTAGCAGCAGTATTCTGCGAGGAGCAGAGCGTTTGGTGTCTACTAGCTGTGGTGTGAGTTTTTACACAGTTTTTCATCGACTCTGGATTACGGAAGCAGCCAGATGCGACGACTCCTGCAGCTGTTTCGAAGAATGTGTCCGTGGAAAGGCGTGCAGTACCGTTTGTGGTAAGTACAATACTTATTCAATTTCACTCTTCGGCTTTCTACATCGTGGTTTCGTGGTACAAGTACTTATAACAACGTGGTATTTCACACGTGTCCTTGGAGTTATCACCTTTTCAGTTCACACGTTATTATTAATTCGTGTTCACCTTTTGTTAGGTCGTCATGTTAAGGTTCACACGCACCACTTTTATACGTGTCCATTAATTACTTGTCTATAGTCGGTTCACACGCAGCAGCATATACGTGTCCATTTATTACTGACTGCATTATTACTACAAAGTACAGTTAACAGTTAGTATATATATATATATATCATGTCTAAAAATTATTTACAAAGAAATATTTAGTCTCTGTGACTACAAGGCCTGACGAAAAGCGTTCTCTTGTTCGTAGTTGGTGCTTCCAAGGCACTTTAGGTTTACACTTTGTTCGAAATCTTGTTATTCTTTTCTTTTTACAATAGTTACTCTTTTCTCAAGTTCAGCTCTTTAATTTTCTCTCTATTGCGTCGTTAGTTTAAAGACATAGTCAATGTGGCTTCGTTTACGTGATGAACAGTTCGTGTTCAAACTACCATTAGGGAAATTGGGAAGCTTGGTGTTCCCTGTCATGCAATTGCACATAACAAATCTTAATTGAACTCGCAATTTGCGGAGAATAAGCATAGCCCGTCGACAACCAATGTGTCACGACTATCCATTCGTATAGCCTGTATGTATCAATCATGCAACCAGCTCGTAAAATTCACTTCTCTACTGGATAAGGTAGGATGGTAAGGATACTGGTTAGAGGAAAACAGAAAAGACTTTTATGGAGTGAAGAGATTTGAAGACACAGTGTTGGTAACGTATGATATACAAATTATTATCACCTGAGTTTTTCATGACAAATAGTATAATTAAATCGATACAGTAGTTTCAGTGTCGCCTGATCCAGCTCTCTAAACAATTTTCTATGCATATCTGAAATTACTGAAACCATGCATTAGCAGTGAACTGTGTCTGTTAACTATCTTCTGTTCCATGTATCGTAAAATTGGTTTTCTAAAAATAAATCGTCATACCTCGAGGACCTGAAATAGATATTTCTAGTACTAAATTAGTTTATTTATAAATGATCTTTGTAAGTATTTCAGCTGCACTATGCCGTAAAATTCTTATGTGCGTATACGGTTTTCTCCGTATTATAATAAAATAATTGAGTTGCGCACTTCTTTCCTGCTACCTAGATCGTTATTGACTTACTTGATTATTATATGCTAAGCTGCTCCTTTTTGCCTGTTGCGTTTCATAGGTGGCCTCATAAAATTTGTTGTGACACACTCCTTATGCATAACATAATATTTACCTCATTAGAGTAAGCGACCTTAACCATTTTTTTTTCGAGCAATCATTCTGGTCTGAATGATAACTTTAATTTATTTCATTCAAGAGGAGAGAGCTTTGCTATACTTAAAACTAGTGATAGCAGGTGGCACTTAGAACTACTATAATATTTATTTGTCAGCTCTTTCGGCTGTGGCCGCTCATGGCTCAATTAACTTAAAACTAACTTACATCTAAGGCAAATCTTGGTCTCCTACAATAAATGTGTTTTACTTCAGGTGCTCATATAAATTACTTATCTTGTTGTGGCAGGTCGACAGGCTATTAGTCCTGTGCATTACTCTTACATACGTTGGTACTTCACACATAGTATGACAACTTATAGTGTGTGTATATTTTATTTTAGCAGCTTAACTTAACAGATATTTTCAATGGTTGACTCTGTATTTCTTCAAGTCTGCGTGATGAAACAATCCTTTTATTCGTCCAGATACAGGGTCAGCTAATAGACAGCAACCAATGTGCGGCTTTCTTAATATAATACATGGTCCTTCATACAAGTGCTGCCACTTGCGATTCTTATGATGAATCAAAGATGGTTTGAAGTGGGTCTGTAATAGCACTCGTTCATTTATACGATACGATAAGACTTTGCTAATGTGTTTGTCATGCGCCTTTTTTCTAAGGTTGGCATGAATGGTTAAAGATATGAGAGCTTGTCTTAACTTGTCGTCTAATGTTACTTAAGGCTGTTGTAATTTCGGTCCGCAGCTTCCCCGTGGAGGCCTAAAGAAGCTGCTAATGGTTTTCCGACTGGGGTGGAGCTGAAATGTAAGTTATTTTTACTTGACTAGTATTTTGCGACCTACCAGGTCGAAAATTCGCGTTCGTATCCCATACGACTTGTGCATCACTTGATTGCGTGTTATTTGACATCGCGTTTGGTGCTTGGTTCGCCTGTGTGTAAAAAATAGTCGGATTTCCTTGGCTATTATGACCGGCGGTGTCAGGAAAAGCATCCGACGAATTGTCCTGACTATTGTTCCTGAACTGTTGGTTGGGTTGGTGAGAAAATGTCGCATTTTTCGGCTGTGAAAAATTTATTTGGTGAGATGGAGTGAAGTGACTCGGCTGACTGTACTGTTGTGGTCCGTTATAATTATTCCATTTCTTTCCCTTGTGACGATTTCCATTATTCGTGTTGTTGTTCTGGTACTGGTAATTACCGTTGTGATTTATCGGTAAATTACCGTATTGTTGCTGTGTGTTTTAATAAATCGGATTGTATCTATTCTGGTGTGGATATTTGTTATATTGTTTTCCATTACGGCTGTTGAAACTGTTATGATTGCCGTAAGGCTGAGCGCTTGGTTGTCCCGTGTTATGTTGGTACGACATTCCATTGACGCAATTTGTTATGTGCTGCTGCGGAGCGGGCGGTCCATTATTATAATTATTCCGCGCGCTCGCACGCACATCCTCATAGATCATATCCAAATTGTCAAGAACAGAAAGAAAGGCTTCCAGGTCTTCTTCACTCACATTAACTAGTTTTTCTCTTATTGACACAGGAAGTTTTGACTTTAAGATCATGATTACATCTTTGGTTGAAATGGGCGTGTCCCAATACTGAATTTTACGTAGATATTTTTCAAAATAACGTCTCAAACCTCCTCCTTTGGTGTTGAAAGGTTCGGCGTTGTAAATCTCCTTTCGGAGTCTTTGTTGTATACCTGAACTCCAGAATTTATTCAAAAAATGCTTTTCAAAATCTGCATAGGTGTGACATTTGTCTATTATTTCTGTACCCCAAATTGATCCTTCACCGTGTACATAGCCTAAGATGAACTGTATCCGCTGCCTGTCGTTCCATGAATCTGGTAAAGAGCCTGTGAATGATTTTAGAAATACCATTGGATGTATATTTCGTTTTTCAGATATAAAAGGCTGAAAAACTCTGTGTTTTAGCACACTCTCGTCTCGCAGTAGTTCAACGAGAGTTAGTTGATCGGCATGACTACGTGACGTAGAAGTTTCGCCACGCGAATTGTTTACTGTTGGTGAGAATTGTACCTGACACTCGGGATATTGACGATTATCGTATTCTGGCGGTAGCGAATACTCACTTTGATTGTCACCTTGCAATTCCGTAACTTGTCGTTTCAGTTGATCTACACTCCTGGAAATGGAAAAAAGAACACATTGACACCGGTGTGTCAGACCCACCATACTTGCTCCGGACACTGCGAGAGGGCTGTACAAGCAATGATCACACGCACGGCACAGCGGACACACCAGGAACCGCGGTGTTGGCCGTCGAATGGCGCTAGCTGCGCAGCATTTGTGCACCGCCGTCAGTGTCAGCCAGTTTGCCGTGGCATACGGAGCTCCATCGCAGTCTTTAACACTGGTAGCATGCCGCGACAGCGTGGACGTGAACCGTATGTGCAGTTGACGGACTTTGAGCGAGGGCGTATAGTGGGCATGCGGGAGGCCGGGTGGACGTACCGCCGAATTGCTCAACACGTGGGGCGTGAGGTCTCCACAGTACATCGATGTTGTCGCCAGTGGTCGGTGGAAGGTGCACGTGCCCGTCGACCTGGGACCGGACCGCAGCGACGCACGGATGCACGCCAAGACCGTAGGATCCTACGCAGTGCCGTAGGGGACCGCACCGCCACTTCCCAGCAATTTAGGGTCACTGTTGCTCCTGGGGTATCGGCGAGGACCATTCGCAACCGTCTCCATGAAGCTGGGCTACGGTCCCGCACACCGTTAGGCCGTCCTCCGCTCACGCCCCAACATCGTGCAGCCCGCCTCCAGTGGTGTCGCGACAGGCGTGAATGGAGGGACGAATGGAGACATGTCGTCTTCAGCGATGAGAGTCGCTTCTGCCTTGGTTCCAATGATGGTCGTATGCGTGTTTGGCGCCGTGCAGGTGAGCGCCACAGTCAGGACTGCATACGACCGAGGCACACAGGGCCAACACCCGGCATCATGGTGCGGGGAGCGATCTCCTACACTGGCCGTACACCACTGGTGATCGTCGAGGGGACACTGAATAGTGCACGGTACATCCAAACCGTCATCGAACCCATCGTTCTACCATTCCTAGGCCGGCAAGGGAACCTGCTGTTCCAACAGGACAATGCACGTCCGCATGTATCCCGTGCCACCCAACGTGCTCTAGAAGGTGTAAGTCAACTACCCTGGCCAGCAAGATCTCCGGATCTGTCCCCCATTGAGCATGTTTGGGACTGGATGAAACGTCGTCTCACGCGGTCTGCACGGCCAGCACGAACGCTGGTCCAACTGAGGTGCCAGGTGGAAATGGCATGGCAAGCCGTTCCACAGGACTACATCCAGCATCTCTACGATCGTCTCCATGGGAGAATAGCAGCCTGCATTGCTGCGAAAGGTGGATATACACTGTACTAGTGCCGACATTGTGCATGCTCTGTTGCCTGCGTCTATGTGCCTGTGGTTCTGTCAGTGTGATCATGTGATGTATCTGACCCCAGGAATGTGTCAATAAAGTTTCCCCTTCCTGGGACAATGAATTCACGGTGTTCTTATTTCAATTTCCAGGAGTGTATATCATTGCTTAGCTGACGTTTCCATTCCGGAAGATCGTGGCTAAATGCTCGTCTGATTTCACCTAATTCACTGGTTTAAGTGTGACCAGAAGTACCGGGAGCGGTTAAGATTTCTGCTGTAGCAGATTTAACCGTACCCTTTAGTTCAGCGTGTACCTTGCTGACAATGTACTGTTCTTTGGATTGCATCCTTTCTTCAAATTACTTATTAAGTGTATTGCTTATACCGGTGTTGACATCTGCGATCTTCTTCTAATAATTTCCGGGTATGCAGCCGGATCCCGTCGACATTCTGCCACGATATTTTGGCCCAGAGACGTCCGGCCATCACCAGGAGAGTACACAACTACTGAAGAGCCCTGGTGCAGTCGCGGTATTTATGCCGAATCTCGCGCATGTGAAATGTACTGGCATCCTACAGCGCATGTGTCAGGTGTTGACATGCGCAGCATAGCCGAGTTGTACGTGCTGCCCTCGGTGGTGGAAATAAAGGTTCATCTAGTCATTGAGTATCGAATGACACTGTCGATTCCGCTGTGATTGTATAATTTTAATAACAGGATTCCAATTTTTATCCAGCTGAAAGCCGTTGTCATGATTTATAAGATTATTGGCAAGACGTATTTCCACTGATTCCTTGATTACGGAATCCCAAAAACCGGAAACCGGGGATAAAATTTTTGTTACATTGTATTCCATTGAATGTCCCAATGAAATACAGTGCTCTGCTACTGCCGATTTTGACGGTTGCCGCAGACGGGTGTATCTTTCATGTTCTATACATCGTTCATGGACAGTTCTTGTCGTCTGGCCAATATATGCAGAGCCACATTCACAGGGAATTTTGTAGACGCCTGCCTTCTTCAGTTGTAAATCGTCTTTAACGGATCCAACCAGGGCCCGGTTCTTTGCTGGTGGACGGAAGATAACCTTGATTTTATTTTTCTTCAGTAATCGGCCTATGTTCGACGACACATTCCCAGCGTATGGAAGGAACGCAGTTGATTTAAAGTCATCATCTGCGTCCTCAGTGCGTTGCTTCTTGTTATGATAGTTGCGCATGGCCTTCCTTATTTGGCAAGAAGTGTAGCCATTCTCTTTGAAAACCTTCTCCAAGTGTTCTAATTGAATGGCTACACTTCTCGCCAAATAAGGAAGGCCATGCGCAACTATCATAACAAGAAGCAACGCACTGAGGACGCAGATGATGACTTTAAATCAACTGCGTTCCTTCCATACGCCGGGAATGTGTCGTCGAAAATAGGCCGATTACTGAAGAAAAATAAAATCAAGGTTATCTTCCGTCCACCAGCAAAGAACCGGGCCCTGGTTGGATCCGTTAAAGACGATTTACAAAATTCCCTGTGAATGTGGCTCTGCATATATTGGCCAGACGACAAGGTCCATGAACGATGTATAGAACATGAAAGATACACCCGTTTGCGGCAACCGTCAAAATCGGCAGTAGCAGAGCACTGTATTTCTTTGGGACATTCAATGGAATACAATGTAACAAAAATTTTATCCCCGGTTTCCGGTTTTTGGGATTCCATAATCAAGGAATCAGTGGAAATACGTCTTGCCAATAATCTTATAAATCGTGACAACGGCTTTCAGCTGGATAAAAATTGGAATCCTGTTATTAAAATTATATAATCACAGTGGAATCGACAGTGTCATTCGATACTCAATGACTAGATGAGCCTTTATTTCCACCACCGAGGGCAGCACGTACAACTGGGCTATGCTGCGCATGTCAACACCTGACGCATGCGCTGTAGGATGCCAGTACATTTCACATGCGCGAGATTCGGCATAAATACCGCGACTGCACCTGGGCTCTTCCATTCGAGGGTTGGATTCCCTCTCTTCTTCATCGAAGAGTTTCACTGCCTGGGCTACTCTCAGGGTGCGCCTTCGACGTGGAAGATCCCTGCCGTGTCGTCTGCTTGCCGTCCATACTGCCTGCCGGTGCTCGCCGCCGCCGCCGCCGCCGCCGCCGCCGCCGCCGCCGCTTGGTCGCCGCCTTCCGGTCCTCGCCGCCGCCGTCGCCGCCTGCCGGGGCTCGCCGCCCCCGCCTCGTCGCCGCCTGCCGGTGCTCGCCGCCGCCGCCGCCGCCGCCGCCGCCTGCCGGGGCTCGCCGCCGCCGCCGCCGCCAGCCGGTGCCCGCCGCCGCCGCCGGTGCCCGCCGCCACCGCCGCCATCCGGTGCCGCCTGGTCGCCGCCATCGCCGCCGTCCTGACCCTGGTCTACGGCCGTCTTCATCCGTCTTCGTCTTTGTCTGTCCCCAGTTTCTGTCCTCTCCTCTTCGTTCTGTTCGTTCTTGTTTCTCTCTCCCGTCATGTCCGCCCCCACCACCACTGTCACTACTACCACCACCGCCATTGTCTATACCTCCCCTTCCGCCGCCTCCACCACTATAACTTGGTGTGCCCAGTCCCACCCCCCTCCTTCCATTCCGCCTCTCCTCACTCTCCCTTCACCCTCTATCTTTGTCGCCCCCTCTCCCGCTTCTTCCTCCCGCTCCTCTCGTTCTGATCCCTTCCCCCCACTCCCCCAGCCTGTCACTGCAGCTCCGGCTCGGGTGGTGGCCCGTCGGGCCACTGCCCACGCCCAGCTCTCCCCGTCACCTTCGCCATCACCGCCGCCGCTGCCACCGTCATCGTCATCGCCGCCGTCGCCTTCGCCTTCACCGTCAACGTCACCATCTCCGGCGCCTACTCCGGCCCCTGGACCTGCCACTCCCCGCCACATTCCCGTTGTTCCCATCCCCCACACCTCCTCCACCGCCGTCAAGTGCCCCGGTGGCACCCCTGCTTCCTCTGCTTCCAAAAAGGCTGCGCCTCGTCCTCCTTCCCCCACCCATGATGCCATGGAAGTCTCCCCACCTGTCCCTGCCCCCTCATCCTCCTCCTCTCCCCCTTCCTCCTACCGCTACCTCCTCTCCCGTCCTGATCCCTCTCTCCTTGAAGCTCGGAACCTCACCCTCTTCCTTCGCCAGCATTGTCCTGGTGCCCCCATCTCCCTCCTCACTCCTCGCCGAGATTCAGTCCTCATCTCCTCCCCCAGCCCAACCCTCCACACCTACCTCCTTCCCCGCATCCCTGTCACCCGCTTTGGCCCTCATGCCTCTCTCACCCCTGCTCCTTCACCACCTCCCTCCCGCCAACCGCAACCTCCGCGTCGCCCGCCAACTCTCACCGCCGTGATCACTCGGCTTAGTCCAGTGATCACGGAGGAGGAGGTGTTGGCGGAGCTCAAGGCGCATCCCCATTTGAAGGTGCATGCGGTTCGCCGCATACATAATGCTGCCTTCCCCACCCGCCTTATGCGGGTTTTTTCTGAGCACGCCCCCTCCATTGACCGTCTCCTGAAGGAGGGTGCCCTCCTTTTTCACCAGCGGTACAAGGTCGACCCCTCCCGTTCCCCTCCTCAATCCCTGCGCTGCCAAAGGTGTCTGCGCTATAACGCGCACCCCACAGCTGAGTGCCGCGAGGCCCCCACCTGCCCGCATTGTCGGCAAGCGCACTTCCTCAGACAGTGCCCTAACCTCCAATCCCCTCCTTCCTGCAATACCTGCAATCTCCCCCATCCCACCTACTCCCAAAAGTGTAAAGCCCGACCCCCTCCAACCACTCCTGAACTCACCGTCCCTGTCCGTCCCCTGGACGCCCCCACCCCTCCTGGCAATTCCCTTCGTCCCCCCCCCCCCACCGCTGAGGACATCATCAGGTTCCTTACCATCGTCCTCCAGAATGTTCATCCCTTTCAGCGCCCACACACCCTCCAACAGATCTCCCTCGCCGCCCGTTCCATATTCCAACTCAAGATGTACGCCACCTACTCCAACAACCAGGCCCATTTCACCTTCTCCCGCCTCGACACCCTCGTCTAAATCCCTATCATGGCGCGACAGCAACGTATCCTTTTCAACAACATCCGCTCCCTACCCGCCAACAGGAACCTCTTCCTGCACACCCTTGCCACCCACCGCGTGGATGCCTTCCTCCTTAATGAAACCTTCCTCCAACCCCACCACACCATTCACACTTCGCCCTACCTCCTCCACCGCTCCGATAATCCCCTCCCAATTGCGCGTGGCGGAGTTGCCATTGGTCACCACCGCCAGATCCCCGTTCGGCTCCAACCTCTCCTTCCCGACCCCACCGAACACCTGATCCTTAGTCTCTTCTTCCCCGGCCTTACCGTTACCTGCGCCACCATCTATGTCCGCCCCAACACTCCTATTCCCTTCGACTTCCTCTCCCATGTCGATCGTACCTTTTCCTCCTACGTGATCGCCGCCGACCTCAACATCCATAGTCGTTCCGCCGCCCAGTTACGGCGATGGCATCGGTTCCTCTCCACCCTTCAAGGTGACCTCGTCCCCATCCCCCGGCATACCCGTCCTGAATCCAACTCCACTCCTGATGTTATCCTCTCCTCCCCCAACCTCCTTGGCCGCATCACGGTGGATGTCCTGGAGCCTATTGGTAGCGACCATCTCCCTGTCCTCCTCACCGTTTCAGACGGTCGTCGCCCTCGCCCCTACCCTCGTACTGACCCTCCCCCTAAGTATGTCCACGACTATTCCCGAGCCGACTGGAATGCCTACCGGGATACCCTTTCCACCCAGGTCGATAGCCACCCTCTCACCTACCACCACCCTGACGACGTCACCCATGCCGCCTCCTTTCTCCAGCAGACCTTGTCTGAGGCCGTGGAGGCCCACGTTCCTACTGTCGCCATCCACCCCCACCGTCCTACCTTACCCCCACAGGCCGTTCTCCTCCTCCGTGAATCCCGTCGTCTCTACCGTGCCTTCCTCCGCACGCGTGACCCGGACACACTACGACGCCACCGGCAACTCCAGCGACACGTTCGTAATTTGCTCGCGGCTAAGAAACGCCGGGACTGGCGACAGACCTGCACCTGTTTAAATGCAACCCTACCAATCAACTCGTCCAAGTTCTGGACGGCCTTCCGTCGCCTTACCGGAACTAAACCCTCCCCCTACTCTCCTCTTCTCCATGATGATCACCCCTTCCATGACACCCTTAGTAAGGCCAATCACTTTGCCTCCTACCTCTCCGATGTCTTCTCCATCCCCGATGATCCCCAGTTTGATTACTCCCTCTTCCCGGATATCCGCGATCGAACTGACACCTCTGTCCCTCCCCTCGCTCCTGGTTTCCAGTACTTGGACAACATTACACACACGGAACTCAATGCCCCTATCACTACACAGGATCTCATTGTTACACTCCGCACCAAACGCAACACCGCTCCTGGTCACGATCGTGTCACCTACCGTCACCTTTGTGAAGCTCCTGTCTCTTTCCTCTCCACCCTGGCCAGGCTCTACAATGTAGTCCTGTCCACCGGTTACTACCCCGACCTGTGGAAAACCTCCCGTATCCTCATGTTCCTTAAACCTGGCAAACCGCCGTCCGCCGTCTCTTCCTACCGTCCCATCAGCCTTACCTCGGTCTTCAGCAAGGTCCTGGAATCTATCCTCACCCGTTGCATCCACCAGCATCTCCGCCAGCACCGCCACCTTCCCGTCACCCAGTGTGGCTTTCGGCCGTCCTTCTCTTCCGACGACCTTCTCCTTCACCTCACTCATCTCCTTTCCAAACAGCTTAATTCCCGTCGCTCCGCAATCTTCCTCTCCCTGGACCTCGAACGTGCATATGACCGCGTATGGCATTCCGGTCTCCTCTTCAAGCTCCAAACCTTCGCCCTTCCCATCAACTACGTCCGTCTGATCGGCTCCTTTCTCTCCCGCCGTCCTTCCTATGTCACCATCCATAACACCGATTCCTACACCTTTTTCCCCTCCGCCGGTGTGCCCCAAGGCTCCGTCCTCTCCCCCCTTCTGTACCTGTTGTACACGGCGGACATGCCGCCGCCGTCACCCCCCGTCCACCTTCTCCAGTTTGCCGATGACACCGCCTTCCTTGCCCTTGCCCCCACCCTACAGCGCTCCCAA
Organism: Schistocerca serialis cubense; assembly: GCF_023864345.2. NCBI lineage: Eukaryota > Metazoa > Arthropoda > Insecta > Orthoptera > Acrididae > Schistocerca > Schistocerca serialis. Next base: position 40,625,271 of record NC_064638.1, on the reverse strand, counting down.
TGCCTTCTCCAATCCCATCTTGACCGGTTCACCGCTATGTGCAACCAGTGGTTGCTCAAGGTCAATCCTTCCAAAACCCAGGCGATCATTGTAGGCAAAACCACCCTTTCCTTCCGCCTCCTTCATTTCTATCTCACCGTCTATGGCCGTCCCATCGCCCTCACTCCCACCCTTAAGTACCTTGGCGTCACCCTCGACCGTCGCCTCTCCTGGACTCCCCATCTCCAGACAATCCAAGCCAAGGCACGTTCCCGCCTCCGTCTCCTCAAGCTCATTTCCGGCCGTACATGGGGTCTGGACCCCTCCACCATCCTCCACACCTATAAATCCCTCATCCGCCCCATCCTTTGTTATGCCCATCCAGCATGGATCTCCGCTCCCCCTACCTTTTATAAATCCCTCCAAATCCTTGAACGCCATGCTCTCCGCCTCGCCTATCGCATCCGTCTCCCCTCCCCCACGCGGATCCTCTACGATCTCATCCCCTTCCCCCACCTCCTCCTTTTCCTTGAGAGGATACGGATCCTGTACACCTCCCGCAAACTCGATCCTCCTCACCCGCTCGTCTCCCCGATCCTCTCCCACCCCCGCCCGCTGCCGCACCTGTATTCGCACATCCCACCCGGTCTCCATCTCTCCACCCTCCTTACCCTCTCCCAAGGTGGTTTCCGCCAGCTCCCCCTCCCTGATGATGCCCTCCTCCCTTCCATCTACCCCTCCTACCAAGTTTGATCCTCCCGCCCTCCTCCTGTACTTATTCCTCCGGGCACCCTCCCTCCCTCCTCTCCCTTTTCCCTCCCTCCTCCTTTTCTCCCCCCCTTCTCCTCCGGGCCTCCCCTCCCCTGTTCCTCTTCTCCTGCCCCCGACTCCTCAGCCATTGGCATCCTTTTTCTCCCCTCTCCCCCACCTCCCCCTTCTACCCCTCTTGGCAGGTCCCCGGACTCGCACACGTTACGTGGACATTCGCGCGCCGGAGGTCGCCGCCATCAGTGTTTTGTGTGTTTAGTGTTTAGTGTTTAGTGTTCATCGTCCCCTCCATCGTTCACCAGTGCCATCATCATCTTCCGTGGTTGTGCGTCGTCTCATCAGCTAGCAGTGTGGATTATCGACGAGTGTGAACGGCTCCGTGATTGTCTCTATGTGTCTCCTGTTTTATTGCCCACCGCTCTGTGACTTATGTGTCTTCTCCCTGTTTTTGCTGCTTGTGTCTTCTATGGCTGAAGAGCAGCGTAGTGTGCTGCTGACAGCCTGCCTGTTGTACAGGTTTTAAAATAACAATAAAGTAAAAAAAAACTGGGCTCTTCAGTAGTTGTGT